>NW_025048156.1:460000-485000 GCF_018831695.1 Puntigrus tetrazona
CTTGTACAACATTTCCACAGAGAGCTGAAGCTAAAAGAAACCCGGGTATTTGCCAAGAAAGCCTCACGCGTTTGCTCCAAAACTCAACATGCCTTCAATCTAAAGCCTGTTTACTCTCACAGACCTTCAGCGCTGGAGGCACAACTTTTCTTTTTTAGTTAAAACTGGATGTGTTCGAGCTCAAATAGAAATATTTAGATTATAAAATGTAAAATCACGAGTTTTTCACGATATATATATATATATATATATATATATATATATATATTTTTATTACCTTAACCATTAAATGAAAAAAATGTCAAAAAAAATTATATATATATTTATTTATTTATTTATTTTTTCATTTAAAGGTTATCACATAAAAATGATTAAAATCACTTTCAGATAGATACCAAGGCAACACCTCTCATTTTTAGTTGGACATATTTTACTAAAATAACTAAAACTAAAATAAAAATAAATGAAATAATATTAATTAAATAAAATAGCTAAACTAAACGAAACGAAAACAACACTGACACGAACAAATAATAAACAACTGTATTTAAAAAAAAAAAAACACGTAAAAAAATAAATAAACGTTGACAAAAAATGCTAAGTTAACTCTTTAGAATAGATATCACTTGTTAGCAATTAACTGCAGCTTTTCCCTCAATAAATTCTTAATTTTCTGCTTATTACTAGTTAGTGAGGTAGTTGCTAAGTTTAGGTGTTGGATAGGATTAGGGATGTAGAACAGGGCATTAATATGTACTTAGTAAGCGCTAATAAATGACTTATATATGCAAGCCAATAAGCAACTAATAACTGTACAATAGAGGAGATAATGCAACAATAAAGTTAACAAATGAGACCTTTTTGTAAAGTGCTATCAAGTGAACACTTGACGAGAAATGTCTGAGCGTTGATTAGAGACACTGGGATCTGAGTCATGGGGATCTGAGTCATGTGGATCTGCTCGCTATGGATGGGGATGAAAGAGACTCGGACACTCACCACTTCCTCGTGTGTACACTTCTCCACGTTGATGCCATTGACCTGCGCAGAGCAGAGAAAACACCCCGATCACCACTCATCCCCAGAGGCGTATCTCTGACATTATTTTCACGAGGGTTAAAGGGACGCAAACGAACACTTCATTTTCAGCAATATTTTAAAGATGCTACCGTTTAAAGTCATACGGTCTTCTGCATTTATATGATTAAAAATTTTAAGTATTACCGATGTTTAAAATGCTTTATATTTTCGTGGAACTAGTGCTGCTTTTTATATTTTTCCGGATTGTTTGGAAAAGAATTCAAAAGAACAGAACAGTTATTTGGAATAGAAATATTTATCTAAATGTCTTTACTGTCACTTTTATTGTTACTTTCACATTTAAATTGACAATTTAAATACATGAATTCATCATTAAACATTAATATATATATATATATATATATATATATATATATATATATATATATATATATATATATATATATATATATATATAAATAATGTTTTTATTCATTCATGTATATATATATATATATATATATATATATATATATATATATATATATATATATATATATATACACACATGAATGAATAAAAACATTATTTAAACACACAAACATAATATTTAAAAGGTACAAAATCATTTTAATTGCATGTTTATACCATTATACAATTTAATAATAGCCGTACATTTTAATTACAAAACACACACTTTTATATTTTGTTCTAATTTTAATTTTAGACCTGATAAATGTCACAACTGCGTACAAATACATGAATTATTATACAAAAGAAAAATATTTGGAAAGAAATTGAAGACTTATTACACTCTCAATTAAAAGTGAATGCACAGCACTACCTGCATCCTGCAAAAAAGCTGCTTGTTTTTTGATCGATTAAATATAAACTGTCCACCAAATATAACTGAAATGAATGAATTGTGTTCATCCTGAAGAGGAACGTTTGATCTTTACTTGAACTTGTGGCCTCATACTTGTACTGTATGTGTATTTATAAGGCCTATATATAAATATACATATATAATAAAGAGCTTCAATGACATTCAAAATGCAATAAAACCATTTGTTTCAGGAAGCACAGGAACTATTACTCTGTCACTTGCTCTCTTTCTCTGTTGCTGTTCCTCTGATTCATACAAAGAGATAAAGGTTAAACCTCCAGTCAAGCCAGAGAAAATGAATCAGAGGGAAGCGTCATTAAAATGCAGAGGAAACGGCTCTAACATGCACCCTTGGCCCCTGAGGGCCGCGTCAGGAGCGAGAGCCAGAAACACTGACCTGCAACACGGCGTCGCCGATAAACAGCATCCCCGTCTGATCGGCTGCGGCCCCGGACCGTCCAGACAGAGGTTAATGGAAAGATTGGGATATAATTACTCATTTAATAGCGCTTTAATGCGATGACATGGCAATCAGGATTTGAGTTTGACGAGCCTTTCGATCTAGCGGAGCGCTTTGGGACGAATTTCGCACAAATCTGGCTTTTAGTTCAATGCCTTCTGACAAACATGATGAAACTTCATAAGCTTTCTGGTATCAAGGGCGGATGTATTTCCACGCTTAGCGCCTCAGAAGAAAGAGAGGACAGCGGGAGGCTAATAAAAAGCAATAAAACCGCAAATGCGATGCACGGAGGCTTGAATTAGAAGTGATTAAAATACATCTGAACTCTATAGCACGCAACAAAGATAAACTGTTCTCAAACACTGATACTAATCACACGTTAGCAGCTTCTGTCAGACACTCGCGATGAAGAAACTATAACGCGAGCGAGTGCTAATTATACGGATATCAAACGGACTGCGTTCGGGCTGCGCCGCGCGTTTATCTCAAATGAAAAGCAAAAGCGGGAAGAACTGTACTCGGCAAGACATTAGGACGAGGAATGGTTCGGGTACGGGAATAGATGAGTTTGCTCTTTCATCAAATCTGGAGGGATGCGAATGGGTGCCGTCAGAATGAGAGCCTGATAAAAAAAAAAACACCCAGCGCGCGTCTGTGAGAAACAAACCGCTGAGTTCGTAAAAAAACGACTGCGTTCGTTTTCTGAATATAATGCATTTCATATGCAAATACGTCGGCCAATCACAGCAAGGGGGGGCGTGTCCATTAAAGTCGGTGATCGATAATGAGGCTTCTTCCGGTGAAAAAGTCCACATCCTGTTGTTTTTCCTACCTGGTCTCGTGGCATAAACGTTACTTGGCGCACTTTTCTGCGAGACGCGAAATATGTACCAACAGGTACATATTTCTGCCGTTTCCAAAAGTTTCCAAAAACATGGCAGTAAAATTTGCGCACAATTGCTTATGCTATATGAGCGTATGTGTATTTATAAGGCCTATATATATATATATATATATATATATATATATATATATAAAGAGCTTCAATGACATTCAAAATGTAATAAAACCATTTGTTTCAGGAAGCACAGGAACTATTATGTCACTTGCTCTCTTATGTGTGCTATATGAGCATGTCACGACTTCAAAACAACATCATCGTGATGTTTTTAATCCGCTGCTGACGGCACCCATTCACATCCACTTATGCTGCGTTTCATTCAATCGGACGGAGAAACAAACTCATTTTGAGTTTTCAGAAAACTCATTTTTGGGTGAACTGCTCCTCTAACGGTTACGGCTGGCGCCGCGCTTTGCTTTACAGCGGATGGGAGGAACGCTTGTCATCTTACCTACTTGATCTTTGAAAATCTTTGAGATGACCACAGGCACTTTATGTTCTGCTCCCCCCTGAAATGCACGAAGAGCCGTCAAGGAAACTCACTTCTACATCTCACATCCAGCACCGTTCAGAAATACAAATCTATCGCCTCTTCAAAGATTATTGTGAATAAGACTAATGAGACTTGATCCTCATATCTAGATCCTCTTTGATCTTTAAAAGACTAATATTGTGCAATAATTATCTGGCCTGTGGAGATACGCGTGCACTACCTGAGCGTGTTTAATTAAGCTCTTTAAAGTGAACGAACGATATTAAAAGAAGCAAAAGACCTACTTTGATACTCAGACCGAGACCTCCAGTCAGCTGTCTTCGAAGTACAACAGTTCTGTGCTTTAAAAAATGGGAATTTAGTTGGTAAAATATTCATAGCATCGATAACGCACCTCATAATTAAAGAAAGAAAACGCTTCTGTTGTAGCCTGTACAACAAAATGCTTTATGCAGATGATATCAGGCTAAATTGCTAAACATGGAGAGAATTCAAATGCAATAACATTTTTAAAAAAAAAGCTCAAAACATGCACAAGTAAAAATGAATAATAAAATAAAATAAAATAAAATAATAATTATTATTGTTATTATTATTACCTATAATACTAATAATAATAATAACACTAGACATAAACAACATAATTTATTAAATTATAATTATTTTATAATAATTATAATAATAATAATAATGACGATTATTATTATTATTATTATTATTATTATTATTATTATTATTATAATAATAATAATAATAATAATAATAATAATAATAATAATAATAATAATAATTAAATAATAATAATTATAATTTAATAAATTATGTTGTTTATGACTAGTGTTTTTTTTAAATAACATTTTAAAAACACAAAACGCCATAACAGGTAACATTGGGAAATAAAATTAAATAGATACATGTTTTGTTATTCGTTAACGTATTATAAATGAACAAAAACAGTTATCATCAGTCAAATTAATAAATGCACACATATTTTACTCTTTACATGGTGATTTTTTAAAGCAAGCTTTAAAAGACATTTAAAAGCTTTCAAACGCATGTAACATTAGGCTCGAAGAATACCTAAACACATTTTACAAAAGTAATGAAATGAAGAAATACGCGCAACTCAACTCTCCAGTTGTGAAAATGCGCTCAAAATATTTAAAGAAGGTTCCCCGTAAGCAGTGTGACGGATCGCTGTGATGATTTAGTCATCTTCATGGGGATGAGCTGATCGTCAAACTCTTACGGTTTCTTACATAATGTAAAAGATCCTTCTTACTTTCTTTTAATTGCGCAAAACTCAAAATGCGTTTCTGGGTCAAAGTGATGGATCAGGTGGCTTATAGTTATGAAGCAGACTGTGATGAGGCTCTAAACCTCTCTAATGACGTTGATTGTGATTATATCGGGTTCTCCAGCATGATTGTGCATGTATTTAATGACTGCCGTTGTGTTTTGAGCGTGAAGCCGGTGAAGGATGAGGATGATGATGATGATGATGATGTGAGTCGTGACTGAGTCGAATGTAAAGACTCGGTACTTACATTTAGATGCGAGTCACCGCCGCTCACACAAACCACATCCTGCTTCTGTATGATTAACAGCTCTTTCGTTAACTTTAAACGAACGTCGTATGTGTTACTCGTGTGTTCGTCGTACAAAAGGGCAAGTCCGGTTTTCGTCTGGGGAAAAAAAAAACAAACGTGTTAGACGTTAATAAAAAAGTTGCATCGATTGATTAAGGGGGAAAGTCTGTCTAATAGTGACCTGAAGGAAATTCACAAATGACTTGATGTTTGGTACAGAACAAAACAAAAATGTAAATGATGCACAACCTAACATTCAAGCAGTTGTTTGTCTTAAAGGAACAGCTCGTGCCAAAATAAACACCTGCAGTGAGTCATGTTTCATGCATATTTTTTTTTAATGAGTTAAATTAATTGGCTTTATAGTTAATGGATTTATGCTGATTCGAAGCAATTTGAATGAATGCGTTTTGAAAATATGATCATTTAAATAAAATCAAATAGATGTCCATAATTAATGATATTTTAATAAGAATAAGACTAAGAATAATTGAAATGCAGAACTGTTATATATATATGCATAGAAAGTTTATATATATATACACATATATACAGACGTGGACAAAATTGTTGGTACCCTTTGGTCAATGAAAGAAAAACTCACAATGGTCACAGAAATAACTGTTATCTGACAGTAATAATAAATAAAAATTCTATAAATGTTAACCAATGAAAGTCAGACATTGTTTTTCAACCATGCTTCAACAGAATTATTTAAAAAAATAAACTCACGAAACAGGCATGGACAAAAATGATGGTACCCCTAGAAAACACTGAAAATAATGTGACCAAAGGGACATGTTAATTCAAGGTGTGTCCACTAATTAGCATCACAGGTGTCTACAACCTTGTAATCAGCCATTGGGCCTATATATATGGCTCCAGGTAATCACTGTGTTGTTTGGTGATATGGTGTGTACCACACTCGACATGGACCAGAGGAAGCAAAGGAAAGAGTTGTCTCAAGAGATCAGAAAGAAAATTATAGACAAGCATGTTAAAGGTAAAGGCTATAAGACCATCTCCAAGCAACTAGATGTTCCTGTGACTACAGTTGCACATATTATTCAGAAGTTTAAGATCCATGGGACTGTAGCCAACCTCCTGGACGTGGCGCGGGAGGAAAATTGATGACAAATCTAAGAGACGGATAATCCGAATGGTAACAAAAGAGCCTAGAAAGACTTCTAAAGAGATTCAAGGTGAACTTCATGCTCAAGGAACATCAGTGTCAGATCGCACCATCCGTCGTTGTTTGAGCCAAAGTGGACTACATGGGAGACGACCAAGGAGGACACCATTGTTGAAAACGAATCATAAAAAGCAAGACTGGAATATGCCAAACTACATGTTGACAAGCCACAAAGCTTCTGGGAGAATGTCCTGTGGACAGATGAGACAAAAATCGAAGTTTTTGCCAAGGCACATCAGCTGTATGTTCACAGACGAAAAAATGAAGCATATCAAGAAAAGAACACTGTCCCTACTGTGAAACATGGAGGAGGCTCTGTGTTATGTTCTGGGGCTGCTTTGCTGCGTCTGGCATAGGGTGTCTTGAATCTGTGCAGGGTACAATGAAATCTCAAGACTATCAAGGAATTCTAGAGAGAAATGTACTAGCCAGTGTCAGAAAGCTTGGTCTCAGTCGCAGGTCATGGGTCTTGCAACAGGACAATGACCCAAAACACACCGCTAAAAACACCCAAGAATGGCTAAGAGGAAAAATTGGACTATTGTAAAGTGGCCTTCTATGAGCCCTGACCTCAATCCTATTGAGCATCTTTGGAAGGAGCTGAAACATGCAGTCTGGAAAAGGCACCCTTCAAACCGGACACAACTGGAGCAGTTTGCTCATGAGGAGTGGGCCAAAATACCTGCTGAGAGGTGCAGAAGTCTCATTGACAGTTACAGGAAGCGTTTGATTGCAGTGATTGCCTCAAAGGTTGCGCAACAAAATATTAAGTTAGGGGTACCATCATTTTTGTCCAGGTCTGTTTCATGAGTTTATTTTTTTAATAATTCTGTTGAAGCATGGTTGAAAAACAATGTCTGACTTTCATTGGTTAACATTTATAGAATTTTATTTATTATTACTTTTGTCAGATTAAAGTTATTTCTGTGACCATTGTGAGTTTTTCTTTCATTGACCAAAGGGTACCAACAATTTTGTCCACGTCTGTATATATATATATATATATATATATATATATATATATATACACACACACACACACACATATATATATATATATATATATATATATATATATATATATATATATATATATACATAAATATACATATATATATATATATATATATATATATATATACATATATATATATATATATATATATATATATATATATATATGAATAAACTTTATATGCAATTCAATCATTTAAATATTATATACAAAAATGATATAATAATATTTCCTCCACAGAGTTGATGCAAAGCTACTCATGAATTACTTCAACGTTTAAATTTGACATTTAAATCATTTAAAGTGAAAATGTAATGTCACCTAACACCAGCGAACATGCAAGCGTGGTCAATTATTGAAACATTAATTTAAAATCTCACAGGGACTTATTTTATCTCAAAGAAGTTCAGATGACAAAAGAAAACGAAAAAAAAAATCAATGAAAATGTAATAAAAGTACTAGATCTGACTCATGCAAGATATAAATATTGTTGGCTCTCGAATTTCTTGTGTAAGCTGCTTCGGATAAAAGCATCTGCTAAAATGCGGTAATGCAACTGTAAAATAAGAGCTTTGTGCAGGAAACGCTCTCAAGACTGAGATTAATGTAAAAACACCTGTTTCTGCCTCCACTTTGTGATGTTGTCTCGGTCTCTTCTGGAAGATAAACTGAATAAATGCGAGAGAAAAGTCGCCCGTGGATCTTTCAATTACTTTCAGAGTCGAGAGAGCAGTGTTAATTCAGTTAACCCACAAAAGAGTCCCGGAGGAGCTTCCCGTGGCTGAAGAATACTCCTCGCGACGGAATCAATTACAATCTGTATTTATCAGGCTTTCTGTGGCTTCACAGTTGCTTTCAAACCTGCAACCTGAGCAGAACTGAACCGAGGAGCAGTCTGTCTCTCCTCATCAACACTAACACGTCCATTACAGAGCCGCTGAAGAGCAGGATCACGGCTCACAGCTAGCAGAAACCAAAACCAGGGCTGCTAGGCTACTGGAGACGACTTCAACTCGATTATTTTTAGCCACAAGAGTGATGAGAGACGTCCACAATAACAACGAAACCTTAATAACAGAAACAAACAGGGTGTGCTGTTTATAGTAAAACAGACAGAATAGTAGCTCCGCCCACTTCCTTTCCCACTCTGTGATGTAGAGAAGTGGGGGCGTGTTTAAACGAGTCGTTTTAAGGAACTCTGACCTGATTAATAATTTGCAAACAATCGTTTCATGTTGCTGACGAATCATGTTTGCGAAATGATTCGCGAACCACCTCCAAAGATCCGATCTAAATCAAATGATTCACGATACGCAAAGCCCCACCTTTGCAAACGGGCGTCACTGATGTAATACAAAACTAAACAAGTGAATATGAATATGAACAAATTAAATAAGTAAATAAAATTGATTAAATGTTGCTAAAAAAGACTATTTTGCGTATTGGGTGTAATGCAATGTGTTCATGTGGTTCTTGACTCTCTTTATAGTCTCTGTTCAGAGTCAGCACAGATTCAGGAATCAGTCGTCCGTGAACGTGCTGAACACACTCTAATATTTGTGTTCGACTGTAAACACAACTTAACGCTGATTTATAGTCGCGTCCTCTTTTGGAAACACGAAACAAAGTAGTTTCACTTTCACGGCGTCTCCAGAACATGGCGCCCTCAGCAACGCTACACACAGAATAGTAGCTCCGCCCACTTTCTTTCCCACTCTGTGATGTAGAGAAGTGGGGGCGTGTTTAAACGAGTCGTTTTAGGGGGATGTGAAAAAGTCATAACTTTTATAAAGAATATTTTAATACTTTAATCTTTGAAAGTTTAGGGATCTGATCTATGCACTTGTAACAATGTTTTAAAAACATATAACAAACTTAACTAAAATTGAAAATAATAATAACAGAAGATGTGAAATTATAAATTAACATTTAGATAATAACATTTAGATGACACTAAAAACGTCAAAATAAAAACTAATTCAAAATAATACCAATATCTCAATTGCATTAAAGAAAGACTTTAAGCAACTTAAGAATCATTTTAAGCAACTGATTCTTGTATTTCAGAGCAACTTGATAAACTCTGCAGCTAGATCAACACACTCTTATAAAGAACCATCAGTCTAGCGGCATTTATCTGTACAAACATCCCTGAAAACATCAAACCGCAGCCGAAGATCGCTGACAGGGATCTCCAAAGACAAATAACAAGCGGCGTGATGTTTGGTCACGCACAGATGAACGTCAGCACAGCAAAACCTCCCGAGAAGAACATCCCCATATTTGCTTCAGAATAATTGACTGCGAGTCAAGTTATCAGAGAAATGCAGCAGACGAAACTGACGAAACGACTGGGTGATACTGCAGGAAGAGAGAAATTAGATTTTGCATCAATAAAGTGAAAAGTGTGGAGGCTGACATCCTCAAGACTCACTGCACGCTAAAACACACGACTTTAGTTTTTCTTCTAATTTTAGCCTCGATATCCAAACAAATCCGTTTCTGATCAAATCCGGCTGCAGCGACAGACATTTCTTCAACGCATAAAATCAATCGTAGATAGAATAACCAAACACGTTAAGTCACGTCTGCTCCGGTTTATTTCACGAAGACGCAATGACGATCCGATAGAGCGCATGTTTGAAAAATAGATTTTTTTTTGTAGACCGAATCATTTCCAATTTTTTTTTTACACTGAATTATGCAATAGTGTAATACAAAAACAAAGGAAATATAAATTGTGAGTTTTAAAAAAAATAAAATATGAATATGCATATATTATCCAGGCATATTATTGTAAAGTAAAAATATTTTATTAACGGAAATAACATTGAAAACAGTTCAAAAAGTAAAAAAAAAACACTAAAACTGAAATAGAAAAGACTGTATATAGACATGATTATAATTTCAGCTAAATTACTAACACTCTAAACCTAAAAATAAAAATGCAAGCAGAAAATATGCAAATATGCTAAACCAGTATATCAATGATCAAGCAATATATCAATTTATTGTGATTAATCGTATTCAAAATAAAAGTTTTTGTATAAATATTGGGAGTGTGCACTGTGTACATTTATTATGTAAATATAAATACACCAGCATGCATGCATACATTTAAGAAAAATCTGTTACATATATATTTATATATGATGTCATTTAAATGATTTTGAATATATACATCCAAATATATACTATATATATATATATATATATATATATATATATATATATATATATATATATATATATATATATATGTGTGTGTGTGTGTGTGTGTGTATATATATATATATATATATATATATATATATAATATGCAATATAATGTATATAATATATATACACACACACACACATATATATATATATATATATATATATATATATATATATATATATATATATATATATATATATATATATATACATACATTACATATTATGCATAAAATGTGTCTTATTAATTTAAAGAAGCATCATGTATTTTGCGCAGTGCACGTATGATGATGATGATGATGATGATGGTGATGATGAGTCCGGTTCTGACAGACCCACAGTCTCTCTGTTCTGGCCTAGTTCTCTCTCTGGCACCTAAACCCATTCTCCCCGGAGACACCGGGATGTAGGTCAAGTGAGTCTCCCGTTAGGGAGAAGATAATTAATCAAAGTTTGGAGTTATAGAGCACACACACGCTCAACACGCAGGAAAGGTGAGCTCCTGCTATATTTATACAGCGTTCGCAAAGATAGCCGGGAAAGCCTTCGTTCTACGGCAGAATCTCTGGAGAAATCTGGGCTTAGACGCTTCGCTCAAGGCCACAACTGTGGCTGTCACGGCCTGATGGTTTGGTTGGGACTGAAATCCAGATTTGGCCGAAGGATCTGGCTAAGGGTCACCTCTGCATGACGGCCCTCGGGCGCCAACTCTCAGCAAAACACCCCCAACCCCCCAAAAACAGACCGTTTCTCCAGCCAGAGCTCATGAAACGTCCAAGAGTATCACCTCAGACAGGAAAGCAGCTTCACTTTCCTTCAGCTAACGCTAGTGAACGATACATCAATATTTAACTAAAACCATAAAAACATTTATTGTGTGCGAGTTACTTATATATTTATTACTTGTATTTTTGACTTACAAATTATTTATTAAAAGTAGCGCTGTCAAATTATTCATCGCAAATTAACTACGAGAATAACATTTTTTATGTACAGAATGTATGTATATGTACTGTGTGTATCTACTATGGATATATAAATAAATATATACAGTATATTGTTCAAAAATATATTATTTTAATATATGTATATATGTATATGTGTGTATATATATACAGTATATATATATATATATATATATATATATATATATATAAAAATATAGTAATATGTTTTCTTAATATATACATTCATTCGTAATAAATACATTTTGTAAACAAAAACTTTTACAATAAAAATTTTTATTAAAATATATAACGAATATAAAAATATAAATAAAAATATTAAAACTACTAAAATGTCCTAAAAATATAAATTAAATTACAAAATCTTTACACAAAAAACTAAAATTAAAACATGAACTATTTTTAATTCAATATTATATATATCTATATATATATATATATATATATATATATATATATATATATATATATATATATATAAATAATAGTATTAACATAAATTTTCTTTTTAAAAAAACAAATTTTCACTCTTAAAAATAAAGGTGCTTAATAGATTCCTAGAAACATCATAGATTGATGTAACATAATAGATTGCAAAGAAACATCAAGTCTTTTTTAACTTTTTATAATTTGAAGAACCTTTAATGATCCTCTTTTGTGAAACGGAAAGGTTCTTCAAAAGTTAAAGGTTTTCTACAGAACCATTTAGATAAAAAAAAAGTTATCTGCGGCACCGTAATAAACCTTTAAACCTCACCGAATAAATAAAATAAATTCGGTAAAAACAATACGGCAATTTTTGGCAAGGTGACAAAGCGAAAATGTCCAACATCATCAGCTCAGGAAAGCAGCATCACATTTCCTTCGGCGAATTAATGCAAAGCAGCTAGTTTATGTAATGCTTTTCACAACGCAGGTTGTTTCCAGAAATAACATCTAATCTATGGAGACCGTGACAATGAAAACTCCCCAAATGATGTATGAATGAATGTGACAGCCACAAGGTATCTACACCGAGCATGCATCTGAATATCTTGCCCGCGTCTGACCGCAGAGGGACGGTCCTCTCGGGAAAAGGACATATGGCATATGTTGCTTTTGTCCATATTGGTTTTTATCTCTAGCGCTGAAGGCTGTCTGGAATTAGGAATAACCCGGGAGGAATGCATCGCAGTTCAAATCGTGCCTTTGGTGCGTTCTAGAATAAATCCCACAGAAAGCTGCTCTCGGGACTGAGCATGCAGCATGCAACGGTAAAAAACCAGACTCCGTGCTAAAATATACCGGGTGTATATACGAGTGGCATGCGAAAAAACAGACAAGGAGGAACTTTAAAGCAGCGCGGATTCTGTCAGATTTTTAAAAAGAACCGACTCGGCGTAAAAAAAAAACTCCACAAACTGCATCCAGACATCTGAAGACGTTCTGCACATCCAGTGAAGCATTTAAGAAGAAAGCAATGAATGCATTAAAGCCTTGTGTTACGGTGGATATTTTTTCCTGAACCCGGTAAAGCCTGACATACGAAACAATAGACTGAAAAAAAAATAGATTTTAAACAGAAGTTTACCGAACCGTCTGAAAGTACGCATGTGATTTTTTTGTCGTCGTGTTATATTTGATGCATCCGGCTGTTATGATTTATGTCATCGGATGCAGTGAAAATGCAGAGGAAAAAAAATACGAAGTACGCAACTTGATGCGGATGCTGATATGGACAAAAAGATGAATCGATCCTATCAGTGAGATCCTTATAACGGAAAAAAACTAACTTTAGTGGTCACTCTATGTCTGGATGAATATGTTTTAGTAGGACGAGACTAAAAGACAAAAAGTTCAAAACTATTATTCGGAGACGACGTGTGCAACAGGTTAAACTGTAAAGTTTAAAGCCTCGGGTATCATACATGATACAGTGTTAAAAACACGCTTTCATTAAACACAACAAAACACACAGATGTTTTGCATTTAAATGCATTGTAAAGATAATCAGAAACTAATATGGATTTCACCTGCTGCTGAAAACACCCTAAAAGTTGTGGTAAACGTATAGTGCCAAATATCAGTAAGATGGGTGTTTTTTCAAAGAAATTAATGCTTTTGTCTAGCAAGGACGAATTAAGCGAGTTTTTTAGTGTTACATCATTTTATTTTAGCTTTCTGTTTGACGTAGAATCGTGACGTGATTAAATATGTATCACTAAAACACTGAGCGGAACAAGCGTTTTGAAGCGTTTCTTGAGCATCGGATCGGTGCACTGGAATGATTTCAGAAGGATCGGGCGAAATCGAAGACTGAAGTAACGACGCTCTCGAAATATTTTCATACCAAAAACATGCTACGTTTACTGTTTTTACTCGATTTTTGCAACCTTGATGAACCATATTCGACAACACTATACAATAAGGTTCATTAGCTAGCAACAATAATTAACACGGGCTAGCATTTATTAATCTCACAGCAGTTAAAGCTAATTTCATAATAACATTAGCCCCTGCACTGTGAGGAACGTGAACTAACCATGAAGGATTGCGAGATGAATAAACACTGTAGTAAACGTTCGTTCGTGTTAGTTAGCACATGAACTAATGCTGACTAATGGCACCTTTTAGTGTTACTGAATAAAACCTGAGACGGTTAAGTCTTTAGCTTTTGCGATCGATTCCCAACCGTCCATTTTACATAAACCCCTTTTGGTAGAACTTGGAGCAAAAATAAGTCTTGTGTTGTGATGCACGCCGTCACTTGGATCCAGAATTACTCCGAGAATGATATAAGGCTTTAGTCACGCCGCCCACCCCTATCTACTGCTGTCTGAAAATGACCTTATCAAGCGACAAAAACTTCGATTTGTTAGATCTGTGATTTTAAACGCCTTTAAGGTCAATTATCTGCTTCAAACGATGATTACTTTTAAGTGTTTGCCATTGTAATTGTGAAATATTGCCTCTAATTTGAATTCACTGCAAAGGCGGAAGAGAGAGGAGCCACCGGACGGCTTCAATCAAGATAATAATTAGAAGAAGAATGAAGGTCAACCGCCGTCTGGAGATCAGATCACGGCTGATAATGTCGCACCGCTGCGGGGCCGGAGTCAACAGAGATGCTTTTGCACGAGGATGTAGTCTGCGGCTCACGCGTTCGGAAAGGGAAAGCGTCTGAGCGACTGATAATCGCAGACGCGCCAATCACAGAGTTCAAGTGCGCAGCCGTCCTGACAATCAGTGTGGAAAGCGGCAGAGAGGAATCAATCAAATTACCCCGATGGCCACCGCGAAGCCGCGGGCTGTAATGAATTCAATGCATTCTCGCCGGACGCTCTCGACGGTGGTCGCCGCATCCCAGCCAGAAATCGTTCGAGCACGTGGAATCCGAGCAGGAGAGCAAAGCCGAGCGAGCTATAATCATTGTTCACCCTCGGAAACGGCGTCTGAAACACTCGCACACAAAAACACGAACGTTCTAAACATTCCGTTTTTTAAAAATTCAAATGTTGCAGAGAACGTTAAGTGGAACGTTACACTGCGAACATTACGGGAACGTTACTTTTGATAGTTCGGTAACGCTTCACAACAAGGCATTAACCAGCATGAACGAACAATGAGCGGTGCATTTACTGCGGTTAAACTCATCTTTGTTAGCATCGGTTAATAAAAATACGATCCTTCGTTGCTAGCTCATGTTAGCTCACAGCGATTGACCGAGAGACCGAACGCTCGGCCGATTTCTGCCTCTGAAGAAGCCGGAACTCGACAATAGAAATAAAATAGCACGGGTCAGTCATTTATGTTATCGTTGTGAAACTAGGCGTATTTTTGTCACAAAAACTACATCGCAGTGCTTGCGGATAGATCTGATTTACACAGCTTTGAAATAATGGCCGCTTGAAATCTAGCAGCATTGCCAAGTTTGAAAGAAGAAAGTCGTGTACACCTAGGACGGCTTCGGGGGGAGTCGAATATGGGCTACTTTCATTTCCTATATCTTAAAAAAACAGTACTAATGCATTAGTAAATGCTGAAATGAGTAATAAATGCTATAGACGTATTGCTCATTCTTAGATGACGTTAACTAATTAACCTTATTGTAAAGTTTAATCCCTAGAAGTCTGCTGTATCATATTTGACATGCAAGGCCTGTAAATCATCAACATGATCAGAATTTTATTGTTAAACTCATCACAGTTGCTTTTTTAGTCTTTTAGATTTCTGTCAAGTAGACGTCAGAATAACTAGTAATATTTCCAGACGAACACACTTGATTCTCCATCAGTCGTTTTTTTAGTCTCAAATCTGATCTTTTGTTTCCAGAAGCTTCACTTTCACTGTTTCCCAGTCGGAGGAACGATCTTCGCAAGCCTCCGAAACGTCTCGCATCTTCGGTTTTTCTTCATCTCTCAATCGACATGGGATTATGTTTGGATCATTTCAATCTCATCTTACTAAGACGTATTATCGGAGATACAGAGTGACCACCAATGATCATATCACTTTATATCTATATGAGCCATAAAAGCCTTATGCATCAAATTTGATACTCGACAAAAGCATATGCACGGACGTTTTTTAGATTCGTTAAATAAACTGTTTTGTTAACTATTGCATAACAACTAATGTCTACTGAAATGCTGCATGCTTTGCTAGTAACACTCCCGACGAGGTCGTGCCTCAGATCTCAGGAAACGCATGTACCGCGTGTAAAAAGTCACTTTATATAAAATCACCTGTCGACTATGTCAATTATTCAGAGGATATTTTACTTTTACTCAAGCGGCATTAAAACCGGATCCCTGTACTTTTTACTCGACTGCATTTCTACGTCAGAAATGATGCTTTTTAATTCCCTGCGACTCCATTTAGGCCTCCGAAGCACAAAGCGCGCTTTTTTTTTTTTGCAGGTCATCGTGATTTCTTTCATCTTTTTGTCCATTAAAGTGAGCTTACAAAGCCCATCAAATTACACTCCCGGCTGAACTCACACAGCCAATGACATCCATTTCAGCGCGTTTAGACACAACTGCGGTCACTCGTCCTTGTGAAGAGACGTCTCATCGGTCAGCACAACACAGTCACGGGCCTAAAGCGAAAGGCTTTAATTAAAAGACGCAGATGACGATGGACTCGGGTGCAACAGCTAGAAAATTAACTGCGGGTGAATCTCAACTTTAACAATCTCGAGTAACATGTTTGATGAAGTCCAGTCAAACCTTTTTAAAAACAGTTACTTTCTAATATAGTTTTTCTGCTTTTATAGAATACAGTAAAATTGTCAAATATTTTTGCGAATATATTTTTAAAATATATATGTTTTATATACTATATATTTTAGATTGTAGCGTTTTAACTATAGACTATAGTTTTTGTTAATTTATTAAATCGGTTTACATAAGTGCTGTTGTGTTATTGTATTTATTTATTATTTGTCTATAATTTTGTTATAAAATAATTTGGAATTATAGAATTGAAATGTTAAAAAGATAGAATTATATAAATTATATTATTTAATTATTTTTATATTTTATTTATATATATATATATATATATATATATATATATATATATATATATATATATATATATATATATACACGTTTTAGTTTTTATTATTTTTAGTAATTTATGTAGCTTTAGTTAATTCTGAAATACTAACTATCCAAAATAAAGTTTGTTTTAAGGGTTATTTATTCATATATTTTGTTTATGTTAATGTTTTTTTAGTTCATTAGTCATGAAAACACACACACACACACACACACATATTCATATATATATATATAAATAAAAAAACTAAACCAAACCACATCATTCTAATATAATTCGTTTTGTTCGAAAGCTGAAAACGAATTTTTCTTTTTCGTAATTCATAAAATTGTTCCTGAAAGGACAGCGAGGACGCGACAGACATTCAATGTAAAAGTCCATAATGCACGTTCGCTGAATAAAAACAAATTTATTTCAACATAAAGAAATCTTACTGACCCAAACTTTTGAACTCAAGCACGTGGCCGCACAGTTTGACTTTTAATGAAGCAAAATCGACAGCATCCGCTTCAAGTCGAGCGTAAAATCTCCGTACTTTTTCCACCCCTGGGAATAAAGGCTTTGTCTTTGAACTCGAACCCTTTGTGCTGGTATGGAAATCCTCGCTGCCCACACAGTGAGGAAAAACATCGCCCGATGCTTCAGCGCGCCGAGTCTTATCAGTAAAGGTCAAAGCCGCTTCCAGCATGCAAACTCAATATTGCATTACAATATTTCATTTGACCAATTCGCCATCAATAACCAACTAATGAAACCCTATTAATAAAACACGCATCCTTGATTATCTGGCGCTCAGCGCTCCCGGCACCCTCATTTTCTCCAAAAACATTGCAATCATCAAACTCGGCGTTAGGAAGTCGCATTTAGGCGAGGTAAGTTTCCAAATGCGAAACGGAGCTCATTAAAATTCATACCTGTCGTGAATCAAAATGGAAATGAAAAGGCAAGGCTGGGCTCGGTGACAAAGACGGGGCTGAAAAGAGCCGTCTTTTTACAGGCTGAGTAAACACATCGGGACAGTATTAATAGAGTGTTTGCAGAATAATAGGCGGTCGTTTAAGAGCCGAGCGAGCGCGTGTTACGACGAGAGAGAGAGAGGGATTCACAGATAAAGACGACACCCGACGGGTCACGAGCGGCTTTATATTAAGGTTGACTAATTGCCCGACTGTGACTCCATTACGATCTGTAAATCAGCGCGGCCCCGGGGACGAATGGCGATAGATTTGTGCTGCAGCGGAGCTGAAAACGGCCCGACGCTGTGTGCATCAGATTCATTACGTTCATAACGCAATTATTAGCGGCGCTTGTGAAGGCACCGGCGTGATGAAACCTCTAACCTTGTAGAAAACAACGGCCTTTTTCAACAGTTGAGAGCGTGTGGAAGCAAAACAATCGTATTTTGGACTCAAACTGAGCAAAAACGCTGATATTTGCAATATTTGACAAGAAGCGATACAATACTGATGCTTCATTTAAACTTTAATGAGATCAGCAGTACAGCACATATATACATAAAACGATGTAAATATCAGGCTTCAGTATTAACATTATCTTGTAATAATAATATACGTAAAACATTTGGTACCCACATCTTGGATGCCTTGGACGGGAGCAGATAAACATCTCATATTTATTTTTGGGTGAACTATCTCTTAAAGTGAAATGAAAACTTTGCTTAAAACGTAAAAAACAAAAGGTCAGAAAAATATGTTTTCCCTTCGAATTAGGTTTGATTTTTTTTCTTGCCTCACTGAGGTGCTTTTTTGCTTCGTCCTAAGCAAAAAACGACCTAAATCGTGATCGTTTTTTAAGTCACTTTGCTTTATGTGAACGTTTCTTGATTCAAGAATGTTATTAAAAAGCAGGTTTCAAATATATAATGCGATGAAGCCCAGTGACCACCGAGAGAGGAGGATATGAAGAACAGATGTCTTGGAGGAACGGTGAAAGTAAAGGTTCTGGAAACAGACGCTTCTCAAAAGATCCCGGTGACCAGATTTGGCACGCAGTGATTTTTAAAAGTAAGTGTTCCTCTGGAAATGTCGCTAGTTTTTCTGACATTCGTTTGACAAAAGCCAGTCGACGCAGTAAAAATATACACGTTGCACCAGCTGAGGTTTTGAAAAAGCAAATTAGGCGACAGAAGGCATGCTGAAAAACCTTGTGTCGATCATTTAGAGAGCTTGCATGTCAAATACGACACAGTAGGCTTTAAAGGGTTAAACGTTCATACCTCATCCATCCTACCGATTCCTCAAGTCGCGTGTTGGCTTTACTAAGTGATCAGATGAATCATTTTCTCCCAAATCATATCAGCAAACCAGAAGATCACAGGAGAACCACAACACAAAGCACCCTAGCAACCACATAGCAACTAACTATCCTTGCTAACAACCCTTACTGTTGCAATACTCCCACATTAGCGCATGGCGGCAAGTTTTGCACGGACAAACATCGCTCTTTTTTTCTTTAAAAAAAGTTAAACCTGAATGCCAGTAAAAGCCTGCTGGTTGACTATAAACCATTGCTACCAAACCTCTAAACCTGTTAGAAACACAGCTCCAACTAGCAGCTAAAACCTTGAGTGCTGTCCTGCAGAACATGAATAAAAGATCGGTGACTTTTGAGGTTATAACATCCACGCGTCAATCACGGTCTCCGTAGGGCGCATTTAGCAGAGTCTCCAAGCCCCAAAGACAAGCACACGATAACTTTCCAGCAGCGTTTTCAGAGACACGCTGGTGCGAGCTGGATCTCAATCAAATCTCACAAGCATAAATA
This sequence comes from Puntigrus tetrazona, assembly GCF_018831695.1. Taxonomy (NCBI): domain Eukaryota; kingdom Metazoa; phylum Chordata; class Actinopteri; order Cypriniformes; family Cyprinidae; genus Puntigrus; species Puntigrus tetrazona. Next base: position 480,070 of record NW_025048156.1, read on the forward strand.
AGAGCTGGTAAGAGTTACAAAAGCCAATCCGCAAAAGTACACGTGCAAGACACGCCATTTGTTCTGGTGGCGGTTACGCCAGTTAATCTGAAATGTACATCTGCTGCGAGGCTAATAACATCACGTTAATGATCTTTATTCATTCTGACGCACAGATGAAATAAATCAATCAATACACAGTTTATACACAACGCTGCTCCCAGGGTTGCCAAGTCTGCAGCATTTCCATGGATTTAGAGCACGATAGGACGATTTTGACAAAACTGATTCAATCGCATATTACATAGATAAATAACTTTGACCGTACTTTTACTTATATTATGCAATAAATACAAGTAAAAATGTGCAAAAGCATTATAATATCATGTAATATGTAACTAGTAGAAATGCGTGTACATTTTTGCAAAGGTTGACGGTTTGACAATGCATACTGTTAATTGTTTTGTATATCAGGCTGTATAAGTAAAAATATGCATGCACTTTGCAAGGCTTGAACGCAAAACATTATATTCCAGGTTTTCAAGTAAATATATATGATGTGCATACAACTTGCTGCACTGACAATTTTGACAAATAGCAAAAAAAACTGCATAGCTAGGTTTGATGGCTCGACAAAGCATACTATTAGATGCAATGCATTTTTACTTTAATTTGACATTATATTGTATATTAACCCTAATATGCATACGTATTGCAAGGTTTGATGGTTTGGCATTATATTGCATTTGACTTGCATATTATATTGCATATGTTTTGCAATGGTTAGACAAAGCATTGTTTTACTCATACCGCGTATTGAACAATATTTTGCGGTACTCGGTATAAAGCATTTGTTTCTACTCGATTCTATTCCAGGAAAATGAAAACAGCACAGCTCTCTAAAGCACCCTAAATATTACAAGACATTTAGCAATGATGACGCGCTCGGGTTTTGTCACAGTGAACTCGAGCGGTTTCGAGATGTGGTACAGTTTGACTTTTGAGAGCAGACCTGGCAACCCTCGTCATTCACTCAACTGCATCCGTGACGATCACACGTCCACCGTTCCCCCCGAAAGATCAGCTCAAAGGTGAAGCCTGCACATCATGTCTGCACGAGACGAGTTTCTCAATGCAATGACAACACTCCGATCTCTTAATAACCGTACCGTACGTTCTCTGAGCAGGTTTCAGTAACCGGGTGCACCCCAGGAATGAATTCATGGGGAAAAAAAAAACACAAAATTATGATTGATTTCTGTTCTTACGGACATCCAATCTCTTTGAAGGTCTCCCAGAGGTTCTGTTTTTGGGCAGTTCTTCTCAAATCCGAAAGCAGCGAGCCAGCATTTATCGATACCTCAGGAAACCCTTCAAACCCCTCCAATCTGATAAAGGCGTACCGCAGTGCAACTGGCAGGACTCCATTTACCAATTAAGAAAAACCACAGCCGGGCACCAGAAATAGGACAGAACGTGTTAAAACAAACACGGCGAGCGAGCAGCAATCTCCAGCAGCGGTTGGAGTGCATTCGCAGAGAAATCCTTTGAGAGGACATCTCCGAACACCTCAAGAACAGCGCGAATGGAGCTACTCCACGCCGTCACACATCATTATCTCCACAAAGAGGAATACAGCAAATGGGAACAATAGCACAAAAAACTCATTTCGCCTTGAGATTACACTGTCACCTCAAATCTAGCAGGATTCGTTCTGTCAATTATGCAACATTTCCTGCATGGATTTATTGTTGTTGTCTTAATCACCGATGCCGTTGCACGTTTCCTTTCGCACTATTTGCCATTTATTTTACATTAATAGCTCATTATCAGACTCTCTTTCAGCCACAAGCCATCATTTACACTGAGAACCTAATTATTGTACTCTGGCATGGACTGACTTTAAATGCAAAAATGCCAATATATTCCATAACTATAATGTAGAAACCAAAATAAATGGGAAAAAAGCCCATATAGGTATATATATGTATATATACACTCTAAACCCAATTGCTCAGACATGTTGAGCGTGTCATCCATATACAAAATAATTGGTTGACCTCACATCTGCACAAAATGCACACAGTGTATTGTGAACTCAAAAAACGCAACGAAACCCAGCTGCCTAAATAAACTTAAAACAAACCTTCAAAACTGCCAGAAGCCAGCTATCCATCCAAAAATCACGTCAAATAGTTAAATCGCATTTTATGTGCAATGCAACCGAGTATTATAATATGAAAAGATCTGTAACTGTCCGTCTTCTCCCATGCATAAACGACAAAAAGTGCACCCAAAAGACAATAACGTTCACCGAAACGCAATAAAGCTCGGATCCTTTCAAATACAAACCCCGAGTCCAATCTCATCCACATCTCCTCGGTTTTTCGCACCCACGGCAAAGTTAGTTAAGCAAGTTACTATAGCAGTCCAGAGCCGTCTGTGACATCCCGTTTACATGCGTATGCACTAAGCCGAGAAAGTGAAGTTGAGTCGGATCTGCTGGTCTTACCCATGTTGGCACCAGGAGGCTGGCGGGTCTCTCTAGCAGATCAGGCTGATGTTTGGCGGCTGCGTTCATCTCCCATGCAGCCTCTGCTTCGGTGCACTGAAGTCACACGCGCTCGGATCTGTCATTTATATCCAGTGATGGCCGGGCATCGCGCTCAGCCTGTTGGGAAGGACGCGGCTCCGGGGTCCAGCATCCAAACGGACCCGAATCTGGATCGGAGGCGCTCGGCGCTGAAGACGCGTCCGCGCGGAGCCCGAGCGACCGGGGAGACGTGCTTATTCCCGCGAGTTGGAAAGAGACGCGTGCGTCGCGCTGGAGGACCGGAGCGCAAATGTTGAGCGCGTTTCCTTCTGCTGCCTCAGATATGATGAGCCCTTCAGCTCGAGCTCGTTTAACCCATCACTGACTGAACTCTACACACTCGACTAGAGCTGGGCGACGTGTCGAAATATTCATTGCACATTTGCGATGCGTAAAGCGAAGCGCGCCGCCGGTTTTATTCGATTAAGTTTCTGAAACGTCGCTTCATGGCACGTTTCTTTCGAGCAACTCTTCCCTTTCGTTGAGTTTTATCTGCAGCTCCGATTTAAACTCGGTTTGAGTTGGTAACTTTTGATTCATTTCTCCGAATGAGTTCAAATTTTAGTTAATCGGCTCGAAAGATTCGAGTCGTTTCGTGATCGATTCTTTTTTAGATATATATTCGTAGCACGTATAATTTACTTTCGTGAATTGGCTTTTGGTTGAAATATGGAGAAACTAAGTTTTAACTAGTTTTCAGTATTTTAGGGATTTTACTATATATATATACTTTGAATTTGAATAATTTGATATATACTATACTATATATATATATATATATATATATATATATATATATATATATATATATATATATTATTTTTTTTTTTTTTTTGGAACATCACTTCAGCTTTTATTTTATTTCAGTTGCCAAATCAACATTTGACCTTTTATTTCATGAGAATAAAAAATAAATAAATTTAAAAAAAACAGGCAATAGACTATATAAAATGACACCACATAAAATTACTGTAAAATTCCCTAAAATTCTAATTAAACTGAAAATATAAAAAGTAATTCAAAACACTAACAATTTGGCATAAATAACCTAACATTAATGCATTCATTTTGGCTATCGCAAATACAGCGTACATGAGCAACAAAACTCATAACGACGAACACATTATTGAAAACTAAAGAATTTTTTTTTTAATTTGCTGAGCGCATGAAACAAATGCAATCCTGCAATCACTTACTCTTACTGAATCCAACAGCATTTCTCTTGTTTCTCTTAATAATAATAGCATTGATTTCTTCTGCCAGAGGACGTTTAAGAGACTTCCCTTTCAATTTCAATGCTCACCGGCTAAAATAATGTGCCACTGGCCTAATTATTGTTTGCACTGTACTGTTAAAGCAGCCTCAGGGTCAGGCCGAATACTAGAAATGAGTAATTAAGCACTAGAGTTTAATGCACAGGGCCAATAAAGAGGAAATTAACAGCACAGCTTCAGTGCTCAAATTATTGGAGCATCTTTAAGCTCAAGATTAATTTGCGCAGTGCTCATTTTGTTAGGAACTCTGAAACGGACGACACCTGCGTACAAAATAGTTTTGCTCTTCTTACTTTTCTGATCCGTGGACAAATAGTTCGAAATTAAATTATTTTATTAAAAACGACAAAGGACCGAGAATACCAGTACCTGTGACGGGTGCGTTTCAGTGCTCGTCAGCTTTTTTGATTTAGATTGTTAAAACCACATTTATAACATTGTTTGTATTTGCATGAAAAACGAATGCGGTAATTCTTCAAACGTATTCAAACAATAAAACACGTTACAAATGAGCCATTTGTGCATCCAGTAAAGACATAATTACTTATTGTGACGACTTAGCAATGTCTTTTTAACACTGTAATGTCTTTTAACTTAACGTTGATTTATAGTCCGGAACATGGCGCCCGCAGCAACGCCACACGCAGAATAATAGCTCCGCCCACTTTCTTTACGTAAACATTTGGGCGGAGTTATGAAAATAAACCCACTCTGTGATGTAGAGAAGTGGGGGGCGTGTTTAAACGAGACGTTTTAGGGGGATGTGATTTAGGGGCATGAGATCTGATTGGTTTTGAGACTAGTCTTGGCGCTAACAGGGAAAAGAAAACTCGAAATGACGCCGTTCAAGTAAAAAAGAGACGTTAACGATCAGTACGTTGGCGAAACTCCTCATAGCGGAGCTTTGGACCATTTATAAACCGTATCGTTTCGTTCTGAACCTCACAGAGGCATCGTCTTGTTAGACTCCTGAGCGAACCGCTGCTGCATAATTAGATGCAAACGATTCCCAGCTTTAACGTTAAGATTTGTCCTCATTGCTTCTTGACCTTGTTCGTGTTTCGCACGCTTCCGAGTCGTCTACG
>NW_025048156.1:492500-497500 GCF_018831695.1 Puntigrus tetrazona
GTGCGTGCGTGCGTGTGTGCATGTGCGTGTGTTTGTGTGTGTGTGCGCGCATGTGTGAGTGTGTGTTAATTTGAGGAAGCAGAACACAAATGGAATGAAAACTAACAATAATACTGATATTTTTTTAAGATTAAAAAAATGCAAACAAATGAATTTACAATCAATACACAAACATTATACATAGTTGAATGTATTATAAAAAAATAAATAAATATCGCAGATTATGAATGTTCACACATCTGAACACAATGTGGTGACATTTAAAGTGAAATTAATTTTGCTGTTAATTGTTTGTGTTGGCATGATTGTGAGTACATAGTAATCTAACCAGGAAATAATGTGTTTTTTTTTTTTTTTTTTTTACATTTAAGGCCATGAATAGGCATAATTAGTCAAAATTAACGATGCAATTATGTTATGCTGTTGTTTCACTGATTTCCTGTCATTCAAAATCCAGTGTGACTAATTTAATGAACTCCTGCATTGAAAAAGAGCCAAACATTAAATTATGAATTTCGCCCAGGCCTGCTTCCCCACAGCACCGTGTGTTTGTCCATCTAGTATGTTGTGCATACAAATTGATACGGGTAAAGGCAATAGGCCATGCATTCATATATTTGTTCTTTTGTCTCAGGATGAATGAGTGCTGTGTGTTTCCTAAAGGTCTCCATTTAAAATTGCGTTCTAAAATTGCAGCGCCAAGAAATGGGCAGTTCATCACAGATAAATGCGTCTGATGCCCGCGAGCCAAGCACAGGTGACTTCTTCACATCTCACAGACTTTAAGGGGGGCATTTCCTTTTATTTCTCCCCATAAAGTGCACTTCTAATGATAGCGAGGTGTGCTGCGTCAAACTAGTGCTTGCAGTGCGGGGGAAAACGAAAAAAAAGGGTTTATTTATTTAGTTTTTGGGGGGTGACAGTTTTGGTTAAGGTTTTAGTCATTTTTTTTGTTTTTATTTTTATTAGTTTTGGTTTATTTTTGAAACTATGACTCATTCATTATGATTCATTCTTTTTAACTTTTAGTTAAATTACTACATAAAACATTAAACTAAATGTAAATGGCACACTCATACATATCTACATATATATGTACATATACATACATATAGACATTATATATGTACATATACAAACATATAGACACTATATATATATATATATATATATATATATATATATATATATATATATATATATATATACATACATATACATACATATAGACATTATATATATATGTACATATATATATATATACATACATATAGACATTATATATATATATATATATATATATATATATATATATATATAAATATACATACATATAGACATTATATATATAATGTACATATACATACATATAGACATTATATATATGTACATATACATACATATAGACATTATATATATATGTACATATACATACATATAGACATTATATACTGTATACACACACACACACACACACACACACACACAAAACTTAGTTTTTTCGCTTTCTAATAAGCTTAATAGTGTTTACTTTCTGTTTTGAAGACATCTGTGATTGCCATCGAAAATTCTGCACTTTAATCCATACATTCGTCCTCAAAAAAAGAGAATAAAATCAAAACATATCTCAAAGAAATCAATATCAGAGTCCCGCGGTTCAGCAGAAGGTGCTCTTATCATCAGCGCCGCAAACAAACACTTTCTAATGTACAGCATCTATCGCACGACTCCATTCCGTTTCTATTCTACTTACAGCGTTCATATGAATTTTAATTTCACATCCTCGCCGCTACAAATCAACTAGAATAGAACAGAACATGCTGCCAGTTTTGAAGCACAAGTTTCAGACTTGATGTCTTTAATGTGTGACTGCTTTGAAGAAGACATTGTTTCATTCCCTTCATAACCCACAGGAGCGTTCCAGGCAAACACACTGCTGATATGTTATGCAAATTCATTTGAGTGTACTGTACGAAAGTGCCTGCCGCTTCATTTGCTGTAGTTAACTACGCGGCGGACGTTGTTATCAATTAATGGAATAGTTCAGCTGAAAATGAACGTTTGTTTAAAATGACTCGCCTTCAGTTTATCCAAGATTAGGATGAGGTCATCTCCCGTTGGCTGTATGTTTCTTCAGAGCGGTTTTGGCGTCAATATGTGCAGATTTCTCTCCTGATTCAAACTACTCCTCTGAAAGAAGCGTTATTGATTTTGGACCGTTATTTTATTTTAAAAAAGTCTTAATGATGGATATGTTTCTTACAAACACACACCTTTTGTCTTCTCCAGATGTTAACCGGAGTGCTGCGGATCATAATGATGCTTTTATCAGACTCTCATTCTGACGGCACCCATTCACATCTATTGCCGAGACACTGATACAATGCTACATTTCTCCAAATCTGATGAAGAAACTCATCCTAATCTCTGTTGGCCTGAGATTTTTGAGCGAACGATTCCTTTAAGGGACTAAAGCGAAAATCTTCTGAAAAAACATAATAGAATTGTAGAACGTTATCGTCAGTGGATGGTCTGGAGTGAATGGGTGCCGTCAGAATGAGAGTCCAAACAGCTGATTAAAACATCACAGTGATCCACAGCACTCCGGTCCATCAGTTAATATCTGGAGAAGACGAAAGCTGAAACAAATACAGCATCCTTAACTTTAAACTGCTGCTGAAATACATAATCCAGCACATAATCCATAATAACGCTTCCTCCAGCGAAAAAGTGCACTAGTGCAGATCAACACTTTAGAAGCCGAAACTGCCGGAAAAAAATTTGATGTGAGAGATGACTGGAGATTTTTCGCTGGAGGAAGTTATTATGGATTTCTTACGGACTGCATGCAGCAACAGTTTGAAGATAAAAACGTTTTAATGATGGATTTGTCTTCTCCAGATGCTAACCGATGGGCCGGAGTGCTGCGGATCATCAGTGATGCTTTTATCAGACTCTCATTCTGACGGCACCCATTCACATCCATTGCCGAGACACCGATGCGATGCTACATTTCTCCAAATCTGATGAAGAAACAAACTCACCTTAATCTCGGTTGGCCTGGATTTTCAGTAAGTGTTCATTTTTGAGCAAACGATTCCTTTAAGGGACTAAAGCGAAAATCGTCTGGGCTTGAAATGAGTTAAACTCCGCGCATAGCGTCTGTGACACGGTTGATTAACACAGAAAATCATTTTGAGAGCATCTTATGAACTCAGCAAATCAGGCCGCGTCGACGCTACATGCTGGGAGTCTTCCCCACACTGTTTTTGTATATTTTGCATCTTTTCAAACCCCGCTTGGGGATCCTGAATCCGTTACGCATCCAATTCACCGTGCGACCTCGGCATGAACCGTCGCATTAACATTCACGCATTTCTGCAACATCACAAGTTACTTCATCACTCACAGCCGGAGCACCTATACGCTGGAATAAAGTAAAAGAAAGGAGATGAAAGCAGCAGCACAGGAAGTCAGCGGGAGGCGAGAGATTTCATTGATACTTGGGGAAACACTTCAGTTGAAGCAAAACTCTAGGGAACGAAACACAGTTTAGACAAATTAGTTGTGCAGTCTGAACTTTGCAGAAACGCGTGTGTCGGCAGGGTTTCGGAAATCACGAGCGGGTCATTTTAAGGCAAATCGCTGAACGTAGATACGAAGAAGAGAAAGATTTTAGCCTAAAAACGGAAACAAGCATTAGAGGCGGTGATGGGAACACAGAACATCAGACAAACAATATTAGGTGACTTTTTTTCCAACATAACAGAGATAACTTTGATTATTCCATTGTAATATTTCAAGCATGGCTTTGTTTAAGGTGTGTGTTTTTAAGAGTATCTGGTGCTTGTTCAGGTTGGGTTTTTTTTGGTATTTTCTTTAGTATTGTTAGTTCACACGTAGAGCACTATTTATATACGGTTTGTGGGATTTCGTTTTTCAGAAAAAACATAATAGAATTGTAGAACGTTATCGTCAATGGATGGTCTGGAGTGAAAACGTTTTAATGATGGATTTGTTTCTTACGAGCACGCAGATTTTGTCTTCTCCAGATGTTAACTGATGGACCGGAGTGCTGCGGATCATAGTGATGCTTTTATCAGACTCTCATTTTGACGGCACCCATTCACATCCATTGCTGAGACACTGATACAATGCTACATTTCGCCAAATCTGATGAAGAAAGAGCGCTGTGGGTTACTGTGATATTTTTATCAGCTGTTTGGACTCTCACCCTGACGGCACCCATTCACATCCATTGCCGAGACACTGATACAATGCTACATTTCGCCAAATCTGATGAAGAAAAAGCATTGTGGGTTACTGTGATATTTTTATCAGCTGTTTGGACTCTCACCCTGACGGCACCCATTCACCGCAGAGCATCCATCGATGAACAAGTGATGCCGCATTTCGTCAAATCTGATGAAGAAAGAGCGCTGTGTGTAACTGTGATATTTTTATCAGCCGTTTGGACTCTCATTCTGACGGCACCCATTCACATCCATTGCTGAGACACTGACGCAATGCTACATTTCTCCAAATCTGATGAAGAAAGAGTGCTGTGGATTACTGTGTAATATTTTTATCAGCCGTTTGAACTCTCACTCCGACGGCACCCATTCACCGCAGAGCATCCATTGATGAACAAGTGATGGTGCATTTTTCCAAATCTGATGAAGAAAAGCACTGTGGGTTACTGTGATATTTTTATCAGCCGTTTGGACTCTCACCCTGACGGCACCCATTCACATCCATTGCTGAGACACTGACGCAATGCTACATTTCGTCCAATCTGATGAAGAAACAATCTCATCTGCATCTTGGATGACCCGAGGATGAGTACGTTTTCAGCAAATGTTCATTTTCGGGTGAACCACTCCTTTAAAGTACATCGTCATCGTTTGCTCGTCGTGACATGAACGCAACACGACTATTTTCAACCATGAATCATTTTTACATCAAACTCCAGTCAATATCAAAAGGAGTTACGATGTTTT
>NW_025048156.1:505000-507500 GCF_018831695.1 Puntigrus tetrazona
CCAGAATACATCTTCATTTTCAGGTCATTCAAGCATTAGGATTCTGGAAATGTACCTGAGCGAGCGCAGACACGCAAATATCCTCTATCCTCAGCTCGACAACGCGATTTAAAGGCTTAAATATCCTCATATGTGCATGCATGAACACTTATATATTACTGGACGTGCGTAAGTGGTTGAATGACTCTTAACGTCAAAAACAGACAGATTTAAAGTTCAGATGCACGGGGAAAGCGTACATTTAGAAGTTCACTCAGAATTTGTTATAAAAAACGGCAGGTACCGGACCGTATTAAAAAACTCTTTTCTGTTTTATTAATGCTTTTGCAAATAACGCAAATCTTTTGGGGTTTTTTTTTACTTTAAAAACTTTACGTGCGAGTTAAATACGAAATATTCTAGACTGCAAACATAGGGATCTAAAAATGTAAATTGATTTCGAAAGGAAACATTTTTGAAAAAAAACTAAAATGATTATGTCTTACGAGAACATAGTATTTAAATACAATAATTTGAATATATATATATATATATACACATATATAAATATATATATACACATATATATATATATATATATATATATATATATATATATATATATACATATATATATATACATATATATATATAAATATATATATATACATATATATATATAAATATATATATATACATATATATATATATATATATATATATATATATATATAATATATATATAATATATATAAACACATATATATATATATATATACATATATATAAACACATATATATATATATATATATATATATATATATATAAACACACATATATATATATATATATATATATATATATATATATATATATATATATATATATATACAGACTGAATTAAATATATATATATATATATATATATATATATATATATATATATATATATATTTAATTCAGTCTGTAAAAAATATAAAATATATGAAATTTAGAAGTTACACTGCTGCTCTTCGACACATTCAACCGATAAAAAAAAGAAATTAAGATCAGAAATGTTTCTTGAGCAGATTATAGTGATATCTGAAGGATCACGTGACACTGAAGACTGAAGTAAAGATGCTGAAAATACAGCTGCGCTTCACAGAAATAAATTATACTTCACTGTACATTCACACAGAAAGCAGTTATTCTAAATTGCAATAATGCTTCACAATATTACTGTTTTTACTCAAGCCGTAATTAAATAAATGCATACGTCCTGATGAGCGTAAAAGACACTCGGCGTATATTTACAAGAAAAGAGTGCTTTAAAAAAAAGGAAAGAGCTTCTTATTTCTGTTTAAAAAACCTCTGGCCCCAATTTCCATCATTAGAGATGTTCCTTCAAACTGAGAGAAAGTGGAAGTGATCGTCGGTATAAAGTGACAGGTGCTTCTTATAGACACTGAGCTGAACATAACTAGGAATATTTCTTTCTTTAAGTGAGAAGTGGAACAGCTGTAATATGAAAAATCCAACAACATGACTCACTCTCAAGTGCAATCTCAGAAGTAAGCAAGTTCAGAGAGGAGTAATCACTTTCTCTCGGCTCCTCGGGCTTTTAATCACAGCTCTTTGTGCGCTGCGTTTCCATATACTGCTGCCTTAATTGTTTCTGGAGTCAAACTCCGCTTTGACCTGATTTATAAGTGTTTATACCCAGAAAAAAACAGAAGCGCTGGCCTCTCAGTTGAAGGCTGAGATTCTCACGTGACGTTCTCCGGGGAAAACTGACAAAACTCCGCTTCCAACTTCGTGATGTTCTTCCAGTGTTTTGTTTGATCCCTCGCCTTAAAAAAGCAGCCCGTCCTTTCTGGAGGAGAGAAAAGAGAGCTCATATCGCAGGCGTGTGGTTCCGAAAGCAATCTTTTTAGTCTTTAGTGCATCTCAGAAGACGACACGAGTGACTACAGACACGGTGCCTGCCATATAGTGAAGAACAAATCTGAAACACTTTCCTGTGAAGCTTCGAAAGCTTTATGAATCTTTACTTTGAACCGGCGAAATCATTAATAAGGGTATCTTTCAGAGGTCTCTGCCGATCTTAGATGGGTTTTAGACATTTGGTTTGTGAAATCTTTCTCTCGTGTCTGAAATGAGTTTTAGTTGCGTTTACTTCGTTTCGACCAGCAGGCATTTCTTGAGCTCCGAATCGGTGAATCACTTTGCGGCGCAACCGATTCAAAAGTTTCCCCCGTCACTATACTGACTCGCTTTCTCTCCAGAACAAGCCCAAGAAGTCATGAAAGAGCCTGCTGCATAACTGGATTCAATAGGGAAGCCGCCAAAACGCGAGCGTAACGAACAATAATCAGTTTAAACTAAAGGTCGTTGGTTCCTTACAACTTCCCAAAGATCCAGCGCTTCGTGGACGCTGGTTTGCAGGCAGGACTCGTGCTTCCCGGCGTCCATTGGTGCATGATTTCAACGACATTATAAAGAAAACTCATCCGGGTGATCACATCAACATCATATCGT
>NW_025048156.1:512500-580000 GCF_018831695.1 Puntigrus tetrazona
TGCATTATTTAAAGCGTTATCAGAAGCATATTTAATAACTGCAATAAAATATTAAAATAACTACTCAATTTAATATTTTTTAAAAATTACACTTTTTTAAACAAAATTGCAAAAATGTCAAGTAATTTTTTTTTTTTTACATTAAATCCAAATAATAAAAATTATATAATTATTATTAAGAATGATGATCATATAAAAATGTATCATTATACAATTATTAATAACCACTTTAAGAATTAATATAATAATAAATTATTTTGCACTAGGTACAAAAACAAAACACTTGGGCAAAGATTTGGACAAAGATGTCCTCATTTAAACCCATTAAAACTACAATTTGTAATCCCAGGGCCATTTAACTATAAAATGTTGTTATATTTGTTGCTAGGCTTTCATTCTGTTGGCAAGACTTCAAAATTGACTATCATTTTACCAGATGGTGTGGTTTGTATGCGTGCCATAAAACAATTTCCTGTGTGTGTGTGTGTGTGTTCTTGTAATATTTGAGAGAGAGAAACACTACTGTAAATCACAAACCCAGTTCGTCTGGCATCCAATGGGGAAAATTTGGTATTGCGCCCAAACAAATTTTACCGAAAGCACATTTTTTGAGATATCATTCTCAAATCTGGAACAGAACTAATTTAGACTTATGGCATTGATTTTCTAGCAGGTTTTGAGTTCAACACGTTTCATGAAATATATATTTTGTATAAAATATTGTTCATAAACCATCTTTATAAACTTGATTTTACATGGGTCCAACCTTACCTCTGTGCTCCCAAGCTTCAATTTATTTGACATGGACATTTTTCTCCACTATGGACCTACGTGTAACTTTTTTTTACACAATAGATGCGCAAGGGTCAATGTTATCGGCTGCATATAAAGCTTGGAAGCAAGAGTCCAACACAAAACAAGGCCTGTATGATATTTTAGCTTTTCCACTGGTTGGGGTCAGCATTGACTAGTCGACGAGGAACTCCAAGAAACTTACGTTTATGAACATTTTGGTCGAGTGCATGAATGCATGAATGAGGTTATTATGAACGCACGTTCCAAATAAACTTGTTTTCTACTTTTGAAAAGGTACTGCTTTGCTTTTGTCCACACATAGCATCCTACAGAGGGACAGAGAGCTTAGTTTTCATCCAAATCTGAATTTGCGTTCCGAAGCCGAACGCAGGCCTTACAGTAATTAACGACAGCATTTATAAATGATGGGCGAACTATCCTTTTTTTTAAAAAAAGGCTGAAACGTCTTTGTTACAGGCATCACCAGAGGATCTGAAAGTTTAGGGAAGCTCAATTTATAGCATCTCCGAAAAACACGAAGTGCCCTGTTTCCATGGGAACTGCAAAGCAATCGAGATGAGGTTACCCACCTGACATTAGCGAGATCCCACGGCACCATCGCAGTCTGTAGGCAGGAACCTTAAACCTCATGCCTCCTAAAACAAAGACTTACAAATATGCAACACGTCAGATCAAACGCGACGACCGCTGCGGGACTAATAGCTGATGAAACGCTCACGTCGACTCCAAGCCACGTTGGCCGCGAACGTTGCACTAATGCAATTACGCCTGTTACATCGTGGATGATTTTTGACAAATCCCCAAATGTATTATGCACCAATCTATTTCAATTCTGACCTAATTCAATACAGGCAAACCTTTCTGCTCTCCTGACATCGGTGTGTTTTGGCAGGGATTTCGGTGTGGAACAAGCGAGCTGTGAAAACCCACCGCTGTGAATCTATTACTATTGTTACATTCACTGCAGTATTATTGATTAACTGCCTTCCAAAACAATTAAAACCTTGAAGAGAGTAAACCTACCCTTTTCTCATCGGGCGAATCTCCTAAAAACGCTTCCAGATCACATCTCAGAATCTTCATTTTCCGAGGCACGGATCCATCCTCTATTCTCCTCGTGCGGTTTACCTAATTTGCCGCGAGTCTAATTTCACAGTCACTGTCGCGTGGCGGGAAGTTTCCACCTGACGTTGAGATTATTATCTCGGTGTCAGACGAGGCATTTCAAAAAGAAACTTCAATAGGATTCTCGGCACACAGTCACTGTAAAAAAAAAAAAAAAAAAAAAAACAAAACATTATTTAATTTGTATGTTAATGCATGAATTCAATTTGAATAATGTGAAGGGGCTCGAATGGGTTCGTATTGTGATAAAAATAAAAAAATAAAAAATACAGTAAAAACAATTGAGGTTTACTGGAGACTGAGCAATGAAAGTCATCTTACATTCATGTGTGTGCCATAAATTATTTCATACATGGAGTTTCCAACTTCTACTGAATATATATATATATATATATATATATATATATATATATATATATATATATATATATGTGTGTGTGTGTGTGTGTGTGTGTGTGTGTGTACACTTGAGGATTGTTTCACCCCAAAATCAAAAAGTTGTTCATCCAAAAATGACAATTTGTCGACAGATTTCCTCACCCTCAGCCATTTTTTTCAAATCAGATTTAGAGAAAAGTAGCACTACCTCGCTGTCTCACTAATGGATGCTCTGCAGTGAATGGGTGCCGTCAGAATGAGAGTCCAAACGGCTGATAAAAACATCACAATAATACATCGGTTAACGTCTGGAGAAGACAAAAGCTGCATGATTGTAAGAAACAAATCAATCTTTAAGTCGAGTTTCACTTCATATCGTTGCTTCTGATTAAAATATGAGTCCATAACCTCGTATTTTGTCACGAATCTGGTCCACAAGCTTTTGTTCGCTCACCTCCAGATGTCTCTCCCTCACCACATTTAACTACACTACTGTTGCATTTCACTCAAGACTTCAATTCCCATCATCCATTGCACCGATGACATATTTGTTCATAGCTGTTTTGGCTTCTAATGTGTGCAGATTTCTCTCCTGATTCAGACCAGAACACTGATTTATATTTTAGCCCGAAGCAACTGTTTAAAGTTAAAAATGTTTTCATTTTGGATTTCTTTTTTACAACATGCAAGATTTGATGGACCGGTTTGGTGAGGATTGCGATCAACGATTCGTCAGCTGTTTGGACTCTCATTCCGACGGCACCCATTCACTCCAGAGCATCCATTGGTGGGCAAGTGGTGTAACGCTATTTTTATGAATCCGTTTGCATTCTGGCCTGATGGTGAGCACATTACAAACCTCTGGGTGAACCATTTCTTTAACTCTGATCTGATCCAGTCGAAGAAAACACTCCCTGGTAAAACAGAATAATTTTACAGCATCATATTTATGGCGTTGAGCCAAAAATACAGCGCCTAGCCCAGCAAACAAGCAGTCAGAAAGCATGTCAGAGAGCTAATTAAAGGTCTGAAGTGTGAGGCGGCTGGTAATCCTGCTCACTTCTGTGCATCAGCATCAAACACTGCAGAAAATCTGGACTTTGCAAAGGTCAGTAGTGTCCAGCAGCGTCTTCCAAGTGAAATACTATACGTAATTGCAATGGATATTTATACAGTCACAGCAAAAGCCTTCACTAGTGTATTCTGCCATAGTTAGAATCTCAAAAATGCAGCATTCTCTGAAAAAAAAAAACATTGATTAAAAAAATTACACTTCGCGTCACTCAGAAATGATTTCCAAGGTTTAGCAGGTTTATTTTGACGCTTGTTCCTATCGTAATCACTTTACTGTAGCTTCAATAAATGACGAACACACAGAACCACTTAGCCTCATTAATCTGTATTTATGATCGCGCAAGTAAAGAACATTTCGTTTAATCATCAAGTCAAGCCGTTGAGGCTCTTTACTGCAGATTTCCTCAGATACGCTGTCTGTGATTTTAACAAGCCGTGTTCATTCCATCACGCTGACACAGAGATTCAGAAGAGACATTCACGTTACCCAGCGTCAAGCAAAAACTCCATCTAACTGTTTGTTTTGCCTGTTTCTGCTTCTTACGTGCTATTTCGGTCCTTAGATACTCATGAAAACAGCGTGGATTATAACCCAGCTATGACGAACACGACACCTGAGGATATAAGAAAAGGGTTAGATGTGTCACCTGACAAACCCCATAATGTTTGTCGTGATGCATTTACAAGGTATCCATCATAGACTGCTTTCTGTGATTGAGGGATGCCTGAAAAATGTGATAAGACTACATTATGCTATGATGTTCTCCGTGAAAGTAAAATGAATTTGATATCAAAGCATATATATATATATATATATATATATATATATATATATATATATATATATATATATATAAATGTATGTTTGTGTGCACGTGTGTACATTTAACTATCGATAAATTTATAAACTAACACAAATCAAGAAATGCTATATATAAACAGAGAATCTCTTTTCTTTGCAGAGAACAAAACCTGCAGATGTAGACACTGAGAGAGAGGCTACAGCGCTATCTGGTGGCCATTTGAGCTGTTGAATTTCTTTTAGGGGTAAAAATTACTAGCTGACCATCTGAGAAGACAAGGTCCATTCAGACAAAACCCCGTGAAGCAGCTACACTATTTTTGTAACTGTGGTAATTAACCTCTCTTTCATTGCACCTTTTCCATGGCGTTTCAGTGTTCTGCTGCTTTCAGTCTGTCGCTGTCCTCGGTGCTGAATCCGAAAAGAACACCTTACATTAAATTCAAGTTGCATGCATTTTAGCAATTTAGCAAACCATAATAAAACCACTACCAACACGATCATCGCAATCGTGCAATAATCATAATAAATTAGGCTACGATCGATTGATCAGAGAAACTGAAACCAGTGAAATGCACGCATGAGATCGGTTCATTTCTTTTACCAATATTCGTTATATTAAAATGCATTACTAACCAACAATTTAATTCAAAATTTGGTGAAAGTGCAGAACTTTTTAGCGTGAAATAACTTACTGCTCTAACTATTTGTGAGATTTTTTTCATTTCGCTGATTGCACGCGTGCTTTTCACCCTTCAGCGTGTGAATTTAAATGCGCTGGGTTGTCGACATCTGCTGTCAGGAGCTTCACCGAGCACCACCGCCACCATCATCATCCTCCTCATCATCCTCCCCACCCCTCAACCTCTCCCTGCGGGAACAACAATATCCAGCTCCTAACATTCCCAATTTGGAATTGCAAATCCTCGCCAAAGGACCCAGTTTGAGCGGCACGAGCCACGTTGTTTCTTTAATGGCGTCAGAAACGCGTCTCGCGCTCGCGTTGTCGTACGGGAGGTATGGCGGCTAATCAGACGCTCCGTGAATCCGCATCAGTCCGTTTTTCAATGCATGCGTTTGATACGATTGCAACACGGTCGTTAAAGCGTAACGCCGATCTTTAATAGTCGTTCAGAAGACGCGTACGCGCGTAAACGCTGCGCAAATAGCCTAATCAAATCGCAGGTGTCGTTGCAAACGGGATTAAGCGATGAAATTCAATTTTAAAATGCACGACGGGCGGATTTGAAAGCGCTGGGTGCATTGGTGCGCGTTTGTAATTAGCGGGTGCTGAAAGGTCTGGGGAGAGTTTGAGGTGGTCCACACCCCGTCATCGTTCCAGCCATGTCCCCTCCAGCATCCGCTGCGACAGCCAGTGAGAGCAGCACCACCACTGTGTTCGAGGACGACCCAGACGGCACTAGAGAGGAGGTACTCGATGCTGTTTTCATTTTGCAGTCACGACGATGCATGAACGGCGCGTGGCAAGCGAGACAAGAAATGTAAACATGAGCGTCGATGTTCGTAACATGGAAGCGGGCGTGTTTATGTGGACACCACTGCGCGAGAATGCATGTGCGGAGATTGGCTTTACCAAGTAATGTTTCGACCAGTCTTTGTTGTTGTAAGCCACAGAGGTAAACATCCAACAGAGGCACAACCAGCAGGACGCTGAATGCCATGTCAAACATTGCTGATTGATCACATAATCAATGGTGATGAAACCGTATGCTGGCTAGGCCAATATTGGGTCGTGCTTATTTGGCAGAATACTGTAGGTGTAGTGCTGCGGAAGGAAAGGCTAAGCCTAAGATGGTTTGCTGGTTGGTATGCTGGTCTTAAAGCATGGAAACCGGCAAACCGTTTTAGGCTCGATTCAACAAGATCGTTTCTGGCTTAAAAGCAGCACTGCGTATGAATAAGAACAATTTTCAGTTTGCTTTCGGGAGTTGTGCATAATACTGTTCAAAGTGATTAATTACAAAACGTCAAATGGAATTTGAACACCAAACTCGAACTCGAAGAATCAAACGCACAACGGTGTGAAAATGTGTCCAAATTAACTTTACAGTACAATATGTTATTCAAAAAAAATGAAGACTGAACTACAAATTTAAGATTCAGAAAAGAAAGCTCAAGATTCGGTGAAATGCCGAAAAGAAAGACAAATATCACAATGCAAGCAAAAAAGTGAACATGCATTACAAGCCATCTGTTCGTATATCCAGCATGCATTTGCTATGATGTAATGTTTATGGCAGCATCATCTCATCCATCTCTAAAGACTCAAAGATATACAGTAGATAAATATTGGCCGATCACAAGTAGCCATATGTGTTGCTCCATGATGATGATGTGATGCTGCATCAATATAAACCAGTGATTGCATTTGTACAAATTCATCGTCTTGATTTCAAACAACATGCGCTTGCAAAATTCACTGTACTCACCTTTTCCATGTCCTTTTGAACTCACCTGCATTATTTTTGTTCCCTTTTGTGGTTGACGAGCAGCAGAGGCCTGTGAAACAGTCACTGAGCAAGTCCATGTGCAGAGAGGTGTTCTGGAAATGCCTGCTGCTGTCCATGCTCATGTACGGCTGCATGGGAGCTATGGTGTGGTGCCACGTCACCAAGGTCACCCGCTTGACCTTTGACAGTGCCTACAAAGGGAAGTCCATGATGTATCATGACAGTCCCTGCTCCGACGGCTACATCTACATCCCCCTGGCCTTCCTCATCATGCTTTACGTTGTTTACCTAGTGGAGTGCTGGCACTGCCATGCCAGAAATGAGCTTCAGTATAAAGTCCAAGTGGAGGGGATTTACGAAAGAGTCCAGAGGATGCAGCAGGCCAAGCCTTGCATCTGGTGGAAGGCCATCAGCTACCATTACGTGCGGCGGACACGGCAAGTCACGAGGTACCGCAACGGAGACGCGTACACCACCACGCAGGTGTATCACGAGAGGGTGAACACGCATGTAGCCGAGGCCGAGTTCGACTACGGCCACTGTGGAGTTAAGGACGTCTCCAAGCAGCTTGTCGGTCTGGAAAAGTCAGCCATCACCAAACTGAGGTTCACCAAGTGCTTTAGCTTCGCCAACGTGGAGTCCGAAAACTCCTATTTGACCCAACGAGCAAGATTCTTCACCGACAACGAAGGTTTAGATGATTACATGGAGGCTCGGGAGGGGATGCACCTGAAAAACGTAGACTTCAAAGAGTATATGATTGCCTTCTCCAATCCTGACCACCATCCTTGGTACATCTCCAATTATGTCTTCTGGACAGCGGCCTTTCTTACCTTATCCTGGCCATTACGGGTGCTGACGGAGTACCGCACGGCCTACGTCCATTACCGTGTGGAAAAGCTCTTTGGTGCCGACTACATACCTGTGACGCCCTGCGATGAGAGACCTTACTGTAGACGCATCCCAAGGGTCAACACTATTGACAGCACCGAACTGGAGTGGCACATTCGCTCCAACCAGCAGCTGGTGCCCAGCTACTCCGAAGCGGGTCTGATGGACCTGGCGCAACGTTCGGGAGGCGTCCGGCAGAACTGTGAACGCTGCCATCGTGCCATCAGCAGCTCTTCCGTGTTTTCCCGCAGCGCCCTCAGCATCTGCAACGGCAGTCCGAGGATTCCCTTCAGCGGGAGTCGCTTCTCCTTGGGAAGGCTTTATGGTTCCCGTCGCAGTTGCTTCTGGAGGAGCGGGAGCGGCAGTCTGGACGAACCAGAGAGCCCAAGCGAGAACACGCGATGCCTGTCCGGGCGGATCAATGTTGACGAGGACGACCCACCGCCCTACCAGGACGCGCTGTATTTCCCGGTGCTTATCGTCCATTGCAGTGAGAGTTGCCCCAATCATCGCTCTTTCCATAGGAACGGCTCGTGCGTGGAGACGTCTTTATGATAGACCCCTGTCCACTGAATGAAGTTCAAAAGACTTGAGAGTCTTTCCGATGATGCAGAAAAATCTCAATACCGGATGCGTCCTGTTACTCAGGAATCATTTATTGGCCCTCAACACTGTACGCTTTCAACGGTGGATGGAGCAATTGAGAAACAACTCCAATAATGCATATTAATAGCAATAATGCAAACAAAGCATTGGAGTTCTTGGTACAAGTAATAGTTTTGATTAACTTGCGCTCAAGACGGCAAAAACGGCCTGATGTTGTTCCACGTGTTCTCGACAGCTATAAAGAACGACGGCCACAGAGCAAAAACCCGGTCTTTTTTCTACAAGTATGACCATTTTCACCTTTATGGACCTTCTTAAATGTTGCACTTGAAGTTACACCGTTCAAATCATCTGTAAAAGAATGTTACTTTGTTTCTCTCATGTAGTGGATTTCATTGGCCCATGAAATGTACGGTTTACATTCACGCAAGAACACTCCTCACGTGCGGGAGAACAATATCATGGGTTATTTGTACTTTTATTGTGATTTAACTGTATCAGGCAGAACTATATACAATTACGAACTATTATGGCGATGTTTGCAACACTATCTCAAACCACTTAGGAAACCATAAAACACATTTCAGGCTATGCAACTATTAACCTCTGGTATGTTACGCCTTTAAAACGTATATATACAATTTACAACGGAATGTATGACTGTTGAAGCTTTTCTTTACATCGCTTGTATGTAGTGTACAAACTATCCAAAAAGCACTTAATTACTAAGTGAAGACAGACACAAACAGGCTAGACTATTAGTGAATGTTTTTGGGGTTTAATGGCTGGCGGCTGCTCTTGTACTTAGCCAGAAATTGCAGTGGATCAGAGCAAGTGAAAAGGATCAATGAAACGGTATGAGAAAGGAAATGTACCTTTCTTTATGCAGCTGTGCATTAATTAATGTGGTTTTGCATCAACCATTAAGGGTCAGCCTCGCGAAAGCTCCACTCAAAGTGGTTATACAATACAAATGATACCTGAATACGAAGAAGTATTGACCCTCAACAAAGGCCTAGAGCTTCCCAAAGACTTTTTTTTTTTAATCACGTTCATGCCGTCGATCCAGATATAGCCTGTATATTTCTGGTCCGTTACCTGTTGTGTCTATAGTTTGCAAAAGCATTTATCAACATTGTGTAATGTCACTTTTATACTACCTAGATAATGTATACCATATCATGAAAAAGTAAAAACGTCATCACTATGCTGCCTTCATGTAGCAAACATTAAACACCGTCATGTTATATGGGCATAAACTCACTAAATAAACTGCTTGTGAATACATAGAAATGAGTAAGCACTGTGTAAATGTGACCTGAAAAGTCGTGTCAAGTTACACTTGTTGTTCCTGTTGTTTTTGCTGTAATTTAAGGAAGTAAATCTTCTAAGAGATTATAAATCCGCTCTACGCCAACTTTAATTTCCATTGCTTACAAAATGGCAAGAAAGCCTGTTCTGAAATGTATATATATATCTGATATATATATCAATTATTCATTGATATTACAAATACTTCCTTTTGATTTCATGCCACAATTTCACTTTCTGATGGAATAAAGTTAAAAAGGCAGATTGACTTTATGTGCAGTTATGAAAACACACCTGTAGATGGCAATATAGAACGTGTCTCACAGGTAATTTTCCTGCATAAGCAGAACTAGCCTATCTATAACTCAGCAGTGATAATAACCATGGCTCCACACACAGATAACAGAAGTCAAGAGTGCATGCGTTTGCGAATCCTCTTCAGCTTTACAGTCCTTTTGTGTCTGATTCAAAGAAATATTTAAACAGCAAGACTGGTTTCGAATGCCACACAGACTGCTATAAAGCTAAAGTTAAAGGCAGTCTATTGAAACTTCTGTTTGGACCCAGACGGTTCAGTGATCCCAAATAACCTTGTACACTTTTGATCGACGCTGACACAATAAAGTCTAATGCTTTTGTTATCAGTCATGTCCCACCCTAAGTACACACACTAGAGAGAGGCCTGCTACTGTCTATTAATACAAGACACAAAACAAAACACAGCTAATCCTTTACAAAGCCCGTCAGTATAAAGTAAAGGCACCAATCCAAAGCTAACTTACTCTAACTAGCCTCCAAAGTCGGACATTGATTTCCGAGGGTGTAAAGTTTAGCAGGAATGCTATGACGTGTCCCTACCAATATCCAGCGATTACTAATGATTAATAAAATACCAAAACTTCTAAAAGTACCGCAGTGTCGCGTTTTTAGACTAATTACCAAGGGATTTAAAGTACTTACTGGCCTTCCGATGATTACTACAAGTATATTGTTAATATATAATATAATAATATTGGCTAGGTCACCCGACGTGATTAAGAGTTTTTAACTAGCTTGAGGCTAGTTCTGTTCGGCGGACCGGAAGTGTTCGTTATAAACTGATCTGTGATAATTGGATATATTTATAACGCGTGCGTGCGTGTGTGTGTATATATATATATATATATATATATATATATATATATATATATATATATATATATATATATATATATATATATATATATATATAGAGATATGTTTATAAATTGCTAAGTTTTGTACGTGACTGTATGCTAGCTTATATTCACGTATACAGGCAATGGCATACTAATTTCCTCTGAGGATACCGCTGCGATTACGTTAATGAATATTAATTAATTATATTAATCTTCTTCGTTATGATTTGTTGAGCGAACGGTCACTGTTTCTAATTGTTAATTTTTAATAAGCCAAGTACGTCGTAGTCGGTTTCGTTCATTCGCTATTATGACGCTCAGCCAATCAGTGAGCTCTATCAGGCGAACGTCACGGCATCTAATTACTATTCATGAGCTAACTCTTTACTCCAGTCGCGTTTATTAATTGGAGTCCAAAGTTCATTTAGTAGTTTTTTTTTGTTTGTTTGTTTGTTTTTACTGTGCGAAGCAGTAACGTGTGAAAATACACCGTGTGAAATTCTGAGGTATTTATTGCTTGTAGCGCAAAACAGATTTTCCTAATTGTAGAAAGTGTGGGGTTTGTTCATCTCGTTACGAAACACGTCACACAAGTCATTCTGTAGGCTATTTAATCAAATGCACATCACAATTTATCACCATATGCTAAATCAAATCAATAATGAATAAAGCGTGCATGCATTAAGTATGAAGGCAAAGTTGCATTCAAGTCTATTTTATTGCTGTATTGTTATCAGTGAGGTCTTGAGGTCAGGATCCTTTCTCTCAGTCTCCTCCGGATCACGAGTACAGGGTGAGATGCATCCACTACAACAACAGAGCACTGGTTAAACAGCTGTTATGATCTATGCTTTTTTTTTTTAAATTAATCTTACTATGAATCCTGAGGAATGAAATATTTCCAATAAAAACATTACTTCATTTTCTCCCAGCGTCATGTTCGGCCCTCCAGCAGAGATTCTCTTAAATGTTTCTGTTGATGATCGCATGAATACTTACTTATACTTGCATTAATAACGGCATTTTAACATGATCTAGACGTGACGAGGACAAAATGCGCTAGAGAGGTTTGGTTTGAATGCCATGCAGTCATTTAATCATCTTTATAAAATATAAATAGAATCATTTAAGCTGAATTCTAACTGTAGTACTATAGTGTAATAGTACACAAAAGGCTAATGTTTTGGACTCACTGGCCATGCAATCCATGCGCAGGACGAGCACAATAAAGTTCTCCAGTGTAATTTCACCATTAGAGTCGCCGTATCGCAGAGCCATGAGGTTCAGCATGCTGTCACTCAACACAAACCCTTGAAAACAAAAGCATGAGCGTGCACGTTTTATTGTTTTGTACGTTAAGTCGTCTGAAAACATGCAAGCGTGTCAGAAAATAATGTTACCTGTAATCACGAGAGCACTTCGGAGTTCATTCAGAGACAGACTTCCGGTGCGCGAAACATCCTTGCCGTAGAAAATGTCCTGATGAACAGACAAAAAAGCAATTGCAAAACTACGGCGTGCATTTATGTAAAGATAAAACAAACGTAGAAATGCGTTGCGCTTTTTACTTTTAGAAAAACCGCTCGTTTCCACAAACGGAGGCATTCGAATTCACTCAGCCTTCCAGTGACGCTGAGCTGTGTTTGTTGTTAAAGAGTATGATGAATGATTTTTATTTGCTCTATAATTTAAAAAACATGCAAAGGCGTATTAAACACAGATCGCTTTCGCCTTTTCTCATTCTGATCCTTTTTATTTTGAGGATACATCCATCAGAGCCACCAGGCTCTTACACAAATCCAAACTGAATCCTGTTGTTTTCCGTGAGCGTCCTGAAAGATCAGACCCAAAACACACAGAGTCACATGGACATTGAGATTTAGATGTGTGACCTGTTTAAATCTCATATGATATATTGTGACTTTTCTCTGGAAGAAGTTTGAAGCATCACCTGCGTAAAGATTGTCGTTCAGAAGTTTTTGAAGTCGCTCTACGTCCACTTCTCCATACTTACATAAACGGACAATGAAGATTTAGTTTTACACATGCTGTTAGGTAATATATCTACTATTAAATAACTTGCTTGTTTTAAATATCTGGTGCATTTTCAGTACCTTATCAGCATATTGTGGAAAGAGCTGAAAGGATTCGTCATTATCCCGGGGAATCATCTGAGAAAAATGCAGATCATTCGAAAATATATTCATTTTCAAAGCTTATGTTTGTATATAGCCCAAACTGTGCCGTACCTTTTTTCTTGTCATGCCATATCCAGAGCTGTCTCTGAAGACACAGCATCAATATATTTAATATCGTAGTGCAATAAGACTAAGTTAAATCATACTACTAAAAACTACTACTAAAGCTGATAGGTGATCAGGTAGCTCTTACTCAATGACGGCTTCTGTCTTTGAATAGACTGTGAGAAGGAAGGAAGCAGCTTCGTTTGGCTGGAAAGTTGAAGGAACGATGAGGTATTCGCCTGCTTTGAATCGGAAAAACTCCACGATTTCCCGAGCGTTGATGTAAGATTCGTTTTTTCCAACGAGATGGGCGTTTCTGAAGAACGAGGCGGGGAATTTTTCCCCTTGGTCCTTTAACTGGAGAAAAGAAACAATATCGATTACTCTGTCTCTGCTAAACCAACCCAAAACTGGCGTTTGAGGAACATAAATTAAATACGTACATGAGCTGGCACCTGCAAGAGTAGCAGAAAACAAATAGAAACGTTCATTTGAGTGTAGACAGTCGGTGGCAAATTCAGAAGCTGACGGAATACACCGTCACAAACCTCATAAATGTTGAAGCCGATGTGGAAATTGGTGGCCAGGTGCCTGTTTCTCTTGTGAGATTTCTGAATGAGAGACACGAGGAGATTCGGAGAGCTTTCATCTCTGGGGTCTTCAACTGTCTCTTTAAGGGTCACACGGAACTGGGGGTTCATCGAGAAGCTGTCTTTAAACGCACAAAAAGGGAGAGACTGATAGTCTGAAAGCGTTCATAGAGTGTTCTGTCTGTTTGGTAGCCATGGCGACTTCACAAATGAACTTTTAAAGAGAACATAGAAAATAGGGCTTTTTATATCTTAAAGAATTAAGATGCAAAGTGAACAGGGAACATTCTTAATAGCGTTCTTTTAAAGATATCTTATATTGTTGCGGTAACATTATTACATAACCAAAAGATTATTTATACATTGTTCATGAATTGCCGAACATTTAAAAGTAGCGTGCCATAATGGTAACCGAGAAAAAAAACAACTAATTTGCATTTATAGCGTTTGCTTTCAGGTACAAGCATTGTTTTTTTTGTTCCCCCCTGGAGTTGTTCTCTCAAGTTGACTGCAATAACATAAAGCAAATGACTTTTAGGACAATTCGTCTAATGAATTGTTCAGAAACGCAGATGGTGAATGAGTTGGATCAGTCTGATGAATCCTTTACTGAACATCTAAACGACTGTCTGAGATGAAAGTATCATCATGTCCGGACTCAAAGCAAAGCCAGCAGCCAAGCATCTCACGTCATAACAGAACAGATGTGATGTGAATGATTACTTAAGTCATTTGAGCAGCCTCCCGCGGTCGTTCCTAAAACCCACTGGCCTCTGTGAACCTCGGTTTTCCAGGAGGAAGAATGAGATCCGGCGAGAACGCTCGCGTCAGAACAACATAGATCCAAATCTGAATAATTCCTGCAGAAATCCTCCATTGACATCCTGCAGAGACAGAAAGCCTGCTGTAAATATAATGATGTGCATTACATCCATGAGTAGCAATATATATAGCATTGATGTTAAATAACTTTAATGACTTTATATGTTCATTTCTGCTCACCAGAATTCTCCATTGTCGAGCACAACTTTGTATTTTTGGTCCTCGGGACGTACACGTTCCCACAACGGGGATCTAAAGAGAGCAGATGAGCGAGATGTCAGCTGCATAATTGATATATAGAGAAACATTCCTTCAAGAGGAAGAATTGAGACCTGTCGCTCCAGTCTCCGTTCCATTCTCCGTGACCCCAAGGGTTAAAGATCCTCACCAGCTTCACCGGATGACCCTTACATACAACCTGTGAGAGAACACCTCATTAGATCGCTTCCTTCAACGACCTGATCGAGACGAAAGATACCAAACGCATCAAAACCAAGTGAGTTTTCACCTCCACAACTCCTGTGACTGTGTACGCATGCATCTCTACGAGACCGTTGGGTAGAACGTTGTTCTGCAGCAGACCTGCCTGCTAAAGGAGCAAAGCCATTTTAGGACTTTTGTTTTTATGGTTTTTAACAGGTAGGCCGCTCTATGGCCAGTCAATAAATAAAAAGAATAAATACAAAAATGTTTTACGGTTCTGACTTTCTTTCTATTTTTCTATAAACATGTTTTAAACTCAGCATTCCAAAGTTGTGAGCTATAAACGGAATTCTAGGAAAAACTTACAGGAAATACAGGAAATAAACCTAAACTGAGGCTATACTTTGTAATTCTGAAAAGTCAAAGGTGTTAGATAAAAAGTCACGGTTACTTTAAAAATACATTTATTCCATGGTGGAAATGAGCTTATATGAGGCTTAGCGCATTTTAAAAGAGAGGAGAATAAAATGATTTCGATGAAAATGTGTTTAATCAAACTGTATTTTGCTGTGAATTAAATTAGCGAATATATATTTGCCAAGTTGTGACATGCCTTCATCTTCAATCAAGAATGAATCTATTTGAAATAACAAAAATTCATCATATTTTTAAAAAATTAAATAATCGCATTGTTTTATATTAAACACTCGACTTTACCCCTCCAGGAGTACCGCATCCCATCAGGGATTCTGATTGGCCGGCTCGTCTCAAGGCGTCCCACAGCTTTCCCGATGCTTCGCTCAGTTTAATAGTCATGTGCGGTCCGCCGGTGAAGTCCATGAGAGCTTCGGATATGTTTCCTGCGTCCATATCGGCGTACGAGCCACACACTCTGGAAAAAGATAACATTACGTCATATGTAGCAGAAAATATGTAAAAGTCAAATATGTAAAAGTTTAAATTCTTTATTAATAAATGAACTAAAACATACTTAGCATAAGCTTTCTCCAGTAAAGCAGGCCAGAATTCGTTCTGTGTTTTGGACTGGACGAAGACGAGCCGGCCGTCGATGGTTGGCAGTTTGTCATCAATAACAACATCTACCCATGATCCGAACCTCCAGAACTGAAAACAAAAGATGATGTTTAAGAAAATATAGAAGCTTACTGACCTCTTAAAGCAACGGTTTGCCCAAAAATGGTTTAAACGTTTACCCTGAAGTGAAAGATTCCTGCATAATCCACAGAGAAACTCTGCTCATCGTTGATGACCTGCTTCATGATTCGTTTCTGAGATGTAAGAGCTCCAACGGATGCCAGAAACCAACAGTTGCCTTCAGACATACACAATATGTATTTATCAAAAACACTGCAACTGCATGAAATAGAAATGCGCAGTCGCTTCATGCAACTAGACTTTTTGTTATTAAACTCTACTCCAGCTAGCAACTTTTTTATTTGACCTTAAGACTAAGTTCTAATGTCTTGTTTATATTCACATTTCACATGCAGTACACACCTACTAGACTGATTTATTGCTTTATTGCACTGCTACTTTATCTAGAAAGCGGTTGAGAGCTGCAACCTTTGAAATTTTCATCATCTCTAAATGATAATGTTTCACTTTTGCTTTAGTTAACTGATGTATTGCATTATAATTTACTTTATAGCAGATTTTATGTACGTACTGCGGGTTTGATAAGAACATTGGTGGAATTTTACATTTACATTTATATTATTTATATATAGTAGAGAGCACTGCATGACCTTATATATGTAATATATATAGCATGTAATGTATTTGCATCGGACTTGCCTAATCGACCCTGGATAAAATCAAACCTTGAAGCTCCTTCAACAATGTAAACAGGGTTTGGCACCAGCTCCTAAAGGAAAACAAGGTTTTATTCTATATATTGAGAGCTACTCAATTCTAGTCTGAAAGCACAAACTAAAGCAAACGGAAAAGCATGCATGACTCTGCAGTTCCTTTGTTGTGGCTTTACGACCACCCACGCCCTAACGTCAACATCAAATCAA
Organism: Puntigrus tetrazona; assembly: GCF_018831695.1. Taxonomy (NCBI): domain Eukaryota; kingdom Metazoa; phylum Chordata; class Actinopteri; order Cypriniformes; family Cyprinidae; genus Puntigrus; species Puntigrus tetrazona. Next base: position 529,249 of record NW_025048156.1, read on the forward strand.
CATCACAATGACCAACGAGACGGATTCGCATTTTGCCAAGTGGCTTTAGGCTTCAGGAAAGTCTGTCGTGATCAACAAGTTCGTTTCTGAGGTTTGTGCATTGAGTTTGTGTGTGAGGACGTTCACGTGCATGCGGTCTTTTCCACGCCACTCTCCAGAGGTCGTCACGCTTCAGGGGACCCAGGCCGATTGACTTCATCTCTGGGGGGAACAAGTTGTCGACGAACCTCAGTCTTTCCTTCAGGCAGAACTGCTGGAGCTGGTGGAAGTCCTGATCCAGGAACTTCTCAGGATTGTTGGGAGAGCCCTGTCCATCTTTGAGATTACGCTCTGATAAGATGTTCAAACACACACCGGGTGCTGGCATTGCGGCTCAAATCTGTCGAATATTCGGCGTTAGATTGCATTAAATTTTATTGTGCACAATGCTTTTCAATAGCTCTTATTTATAAATTCTTCATACAATTAGATTCAACTTTATTGTACAATGAAATAGCAAACAATGAAAAAATACATTATTCTTTACGCGTATTTATTTCTTTTTGGTTTAGGTTGATTTAAATGACACAGACGTGCATGAATGTATGTGTATGCATCTAAATGACTGATATAAACCTAAAACACAAATACATTTGCATGTCAGTTGATAGTTTCCTTCTCGTACTGAAATTATAGCAAGATTAAATGATTAAAAACATACCAGTCGTCTCTGTTACTGTAGCTGGAAGTTTATCCGATCCTTTCCCAAGCGCAAAGAGCAGAAGGGAGCTTCAGGAGAAGCCTTTTAAAGTCTGACTCCGCCCACTCAGGTGTGATGTAACATTATGACTCTCGGGTCAATATTTAAATATTGTGCAAACGTTTAAGTGTCCACAGAATATAAGCAACATGACACAGGGGATGCTGAGATCTAACTGTTGATTTAATGCTTGTAATCAATCATAAGGCACAGTGCATAGAGTTTGCAAACAGCTTTTTAAAAAGCTTTTTTGTTATTCGAAAAAACAATCAGTTGTAGTTAACGAGCCTGCATTATGTCTAACGTATCAAGCAGATTTCTGTATTGTTATCAGTGAAGTCCGTCCAGGATCCTTTCTCTCAGTCTCCTCCGGATCACGAGTACAGGGTGAGATGCATCCACTACAACAACAGAGCATTGATTAATTCTACTGCATTGGATTATCTATCCATCTTACTACAAATTCCAATCAATTAGATATTTGTACGAAAAACATTACTTCATTTTCTCCCAGCATCATGTTTGGTCCTCCAGAGGAGAGTCTCTTGAACGTCTCTGGTGATGATAGCAGTATATATACAGTAAGTGCATTGGGTTAGGACTGGATACCATCCAGTCTTTTCATTATCTTGATTTAAATATGCATTAGGAAACTCATTTCTGCCTCATCTATTAATCTCGGATGTAAAATAGGGGTGAGAATTTTTAGGAAGCTCACAATTCAACTCGATTTCGAACTAGTTTATTAACTGATCCAGGATGTATAGTACAACACGATTAGATTAATGTTTTGGACTCACTGGCCATGCAATCCATGCGCAGGACGAGCACAATGAAGTTTTCCAGTGTAATTTCACCATTAGAGTCGCCGTATCGCAGAGCCATGAGGTTCAGCATGCTGTCACTCAACACAAACCCTTGAACGCACGCAAAACGCCAGCGTATCAATGATAGTGTTTTGCGCATTAGACAACCAAATGGTGTACGAAAGTAAAGTCACCTGTGACCTTAAGAGCATTTGTGAGTTCGTTAAGAGATAGACTTCCGGTGCGCGAGACATCCATGTCATAGAAAATGTCCTGAAACAAACAATCCAGAGAGCGATTGCAACCCCTTTCGCTTTTACAATGTGACCCTGGAGCAGAAAAGCAGTCAGACGCAGCTCAGGCGTATTTGTAGCAATAGCCAAAAAAACATCGCATGGGTGGAAATTGTCAATTTCTCTTTTCTACCGAAAATCATTCGAATATTAGGTAAAGATCATGTTTCGCAAAGATATTTTGCAACTTTCTCACCATGCACATATTAAAAAAATGTATTTGTGATTAGCAATATGCGTTGCTAAGGACTTAATTTAGACACATTTAAAGGCGTTTTTCAGAATGCAGTCTATTTCAGAATCAGCTTTCAGATGATCTCAGGTTTGAAAATTGGCCCTTATGAGCGGTTTTGTGGTCGAGGGTCACAAATGTGCATATATTTGTAAAATATAAAAAATGTTGCACTTCCGCTGTACATATACCCTTTGAAAAACGACTCGTTTCCACAAACGCAGGCATTCAAATTCGCTCAGTCGTCCGGTCACGCTGAGCTGTGCTGTTGCGTTAAAGAGCGTCATGAAAGAATGGGATTTTTTTTTCATAATTTACAAACGAAATGCATCATTCTGATCCTTTTTATTTTGAGGATACATCCATCAGAGCCACCAGGCTCTTACACAAATCCAAACTGAATCCTGTTGTTTTCCGTGAGTGTCCTGAAAGATCAGACCCAAAACATACAGAATCACATGGACATTGAGATTTTAAAGTATAGAGCTTATATTGCAGCTCTTCTCTACAAGCTTCACCTGCGTTAAGATTGTCATTCAGAAGTCTCTGAAGTCCCTCGGCGTCCATCTCTCCATACTTACATAAACAGACAATCATCAAATAGCGTGTTTGTTTTAAATATTTTTCTTTCAGCTGCAATTGTAGCATCATAACCGGTCGGTTTCGCTCATAAAGCGGAATTGTTAAAGAGCCACGTGTACCTTATCCGTATATTGCAGAAAAAGCTGAAAGGATTCATCATTATCCCTGGGAATCATCTGGGAAAAATGAAAGCCATTTTATCACGTATGCGTATGCTTTCGAAACACATGAACTGTAAACAAAAACATCCCAAATACCTTTGTTCTCGTCATGCCATATCCAGAACTGTCTCTGAAGACACAACATCAAAAAAACGTCAATTTGAAGAGTAGTTTCTCATTCTTATTCAGAAATAGCACGAGCACGACTGTTTAAGCCCATAACTAATGCTCTAATGTTAATAACCCAAGCTCTTACTCAATGACGGCTTCTGTCTTTGAATAGACTGTCAGAAGGAAGGAAGCAGCTTCGTTTGGCTGGAAAGTTGAAGGAACGATGAGGTATTCGCCTGCTTTGAATCGGAAAAACTCCATGACTTCCCGAGCGTTGAGGAAGGTGTTGGATTTTCCAGTGGGATTGGTTTTGAAGAATGATGCAGGGAATTTTTCCCTCCGCTCCTTTAACTAGTTGAATAAGCAAAAATGTTATTCCGCCCCTTGGGAAGCAAACTCAAATGTGCGCGTGCGTCGGGAGGGATGTATTCGATACATACATGTGCTGGCACCTGCAGGACAACAAATATAAAAGTTCAAGTGCTACAGGAAATATTGCATTGGAAAGAAGGTCTCAAAACACATTTCTACAAACCTCATAAATGTTGAAGCCGATGTGGAAATTGGTGGCCAGGTGCCTGTTTCTCTTGTGAGATTTCTGAATGAGAGACACGAGGAGATTCGGAGAGCTTTCATCTCTGGGGTCTTCAACTGTCTCTTTAAGGGTCACACGGAACTGGGGGTTCATCGAGAAGCTGTCTTTAAACGCACAAAAAGGGAAAAATATCAGTATTCAATCATATTTGACAACGAAACACTGATTCTAAAATATTAGTCTGGAGACAAATATTCTACAAAAACATTCAAGATATCTTGATTAAAATGAACTGCAGTCAACGAGGATCTACTTCATAAAGAATATACAGAGTTTATTTGCAAAAACGGATAACTGGCTTTTTTTACATTTTCAAAAATCATGATCTTTATTAAGTTATCGTGATTGGTTACACTTTATGTTGACAGTCCACTTTAGACATTCAAGTACCTTTGCAACTACATGTCAAATAAATGCTATTTTCATTCATTTGTCTACTGTAACTCTACGAGCAGACTGTTAGGGTAGGTTTAGGGTTAGTAGTTAGTAGCAGGGTTAGTTGACATGCACTTGTAAAGTGTCTGATAGTCGGTACGTTGTATGATGTACACCCATCAAAATAAAGCGTTGGAAGGTATTAAGCAGAAAGTCTACTAATGCCCTAATGACTGCTAGTTGACATGTAAGTTACTTAAGTTCCTACAGTTAGTAAAATATCTAAAGTGGACTATCGAAATATTTATTGTTTAACCGTGCGGTTTGATCAAGAAGAATTGAGAATTGTTCAAATTAACTTTTCATATAGATATCGTCGACCGGTGCTTAAAGTGAATTGAAGTTGCATCCTCATAGCAAAGACAGCTGTAGGATTATAAGAGTTTGATTACTTAAGTCATTTGAGCAGCCTCCCGCGGTCGTTCCTAAAACCCACTGGCCTCTGTGAACCTCGGTTTTCCAGGAGGAAGAATGAGATCCGGCGAGAACGCTCGCGTCAGAACAACATAGATCCAAATCTGAATAATTCCCGCAGAAATCCTTCACTGACATCCTGCAGAGACAGAAACTAAATATAGCGACTTGCAAACATGCAGTTTATGCACAAAAATCCTTATTTCTGCTCACCAGAATTCTCCATTGTCGAGCACAACGTTGTATTGTTGGTCCTCGGGACGTACACGTTCCCACAACGGGGATCTAAAGAGAGCAGATGAGCGAGATGTCAGGCGCATAATTGATATATAGAGAAACATTCCTTCAAGAGGAAGAATTGAGACCTGTCGCTCCAGTCTCCGTTCCATTCTCCGTGACCCCAAGGGTTAAAGATCCTCACCAGCTTCACCGGATGACCCTTACATACAACCTGTGAGAGAACACCTCATTAGATCGCTTCCTTCAACGACCTGATCGAGACGAAATATCTAAGACCTCACCTCTGCGACTCCCGTGATTGCGTACGCATGCATTTCCACGAGACCGTTGGGCAACACCTTATTTTTCAGTACACCTGCCTGCTAAAGGAGCAAAGCCGTTTTAGGATTTCAGTTTCAACTGTGCACGCTATTAGAAATTAAACAGTCGGTTCTTCACAGGTTGGAAATCGTGCAAAGTTTGATGCGCTCGGCTTCGTCTACGGAAGTCTAAGGCTACAGCAACACTTAAAGGTCAAGTGTTGCAATGACCCTGTTGCCGTGGGCTACGAATAGTTCATTGTGGTCTGGAATAGCAGCATCTGAACAGGTGATATAAGTCGTTCTGTGCTGACCACCAGTTGAAAACCACTGCATTTTATAACTCTTCATGCTTTGAAATCGTTTTACTGTATCTTTACCCCTCCAGGAGTACCGCATCCCATCAGGGATTCTGATTGGCCGGCTCGTCTCAAGGTGTCCCACAGCTTTCCCGATGCTTCGCTCAGTTTAATAGTCATGTGCGGTCCGCCGGTGAAGTCCATGAGAGCTTCGGACATACTTCCCATGTCCATATCGGCGTACGAGCCACACACTCTGGAAAAATGCAGAACACAAGTAACACGAAAACCCAAACTAACCACTAACCAGGTAACCCCTGACCAGGTAAGCATACTTAGCATAAGCTTTCTCTAATAAAGCAGGCCAGAATTCGTTCGGTGTTTTGGAGTGAACAAAGACGAGCCGGCCGTCGATGGTTGGTAGTTTGTCATCAATAACAACATCTACCCATGATCCGAACCTCCAGAACTGAAAACAAATTAAAAAAATGATAAACTCATATAACGGCGTGTTTAATAATCAATGAGGAACAGTTCATCATAGCTTTAAAATGATCTCATTTTGAATATTTACCTTGAAGTGAAAGATTCCCGCATAATCCACAGAGAAACTCTGCTCATCGTTGAGGACCTGCTTCATGATTCGTTTCTGAGATGTAAGAGCTCCAACGGATGCCAGAAACCAGCAGTTCCCTTCAGACATACACACGTTAAAGGAACAGTTTAACCTAAAAGGAAAATTTGCTAAAAATGTGCTCACACTCAGGCCTTCCAAGGTGTAGATGAATTTATTTCTTCATCGGAGCTAGAGAAATGTTTCTACATCAGGTTCTCAGCAATGGACGTGAATGGGTGCCGTCAGAATGAGAGTCCAAACAGCTGATAAAAACATCACAATAATCCACAGCACTCCAAATCCATCTTAAAGACATTTTAAATTATAATACGCTAAATCCTCAAGAAGTTAACATCTTGCGGTCTGGTCTGAATCAGGAAGTAATCTGTAGTTTGTCTGTAAAACAGCTCAAAACAAATTGAGAGGCAACAGGAGATGGATTTAACCTAAGATTGTGGACTCACGTTTTGAACAAAATATGGGTTTGTTTCAAATGTTGTCTCCTCCAGATGTTAACTGATGGATGGGAGTGCTGTGGGATATTATGATGTTTTAATCAGCTGTTATTCTGACGGCACCCATTCACATCCATTGCTGAGACACTGATGATACATTACTAACATATCTGACGAAGAAACAAACCAAACAAAAAGATTTTCTGTTTGTATCACTATGTTCCCATTGTATTTGTAATGACTGGTCGAAGACAGGGGGATCCATTTGCGACAGACTTTAATCGTGGTCAGACAGGCAGGGTAAAACAGGAGCGAACGACAGTATACAGGGGAATCCAAGAGACGTAAACAAAGACAGGCAGAGGGTCGGTAGGCAGGCAGAAATCAATCGTAGAATCAAACAGGAACAAGGTCGGCAACAGGAATACAGATACAGGAATAAACGCTCGGAATTGCTGTACAAACAAACAAGACTTTTTGATGGCAGGGCAGATCTTTTAAAGGGGAAAGGGAATGAGGAACACCTGGCAGCGCTAATCAGTCCAAGGCACGGGATTATGGGAAATGGAGTCCTAGAGCGATCAGTACTCAGGTGAGGGCTCCCTCCGGTGGTGGTCGGAGAGAGCCACAGAGGTGCTGTTCATAACAGTATTCACCCAACATATGCCAGTTTGATTTTTTTTTTGCTTTATTGCACTGCTTTTTTACACGTTAAGTGTCTTGCTCTGGGGATTTTTATGTTAATATTTAATGACACAGTCGTAAGAATCCGGTTACAGATTAATCTAACACACAGGGTTTGTATTGTGTTAATGACCTACCTAATATACCCTGTACGATATCAAACCTCGAAGCGCCTTGAACAATGTAAAGAGGGTTTGCCGCCAGGTCCTGTAGGAAACAGTCGAATTACTTCACGCTTTACAGCAGATCGCTTGCGAAACAAGAAAAAAAGATGTTCACGTGCATGTGGTCTCCTCCACTCCACCCTGTGAAGGTCTTCACGCCTCAGGGATACCAGGCCGATTGACTTCATCTCTGGGGGGAACAAGTTGTCGACGAACCTCAGTCTTTCCTTCAGGCAGAGCTGCTGGAGCTGGTGGAAGTCCTGATCCAGGAACTTCTCAGGATTGTTGGGAGAGCCCTGTCCATCTTTGAGATTACGCTCTGATAAGATGTTCAAACACACACCGGGTGCTGGCATTGCGGCTCAAATCTGTCGAATATTCGCCGTTAGATTGCATAAAAAGTACAAGTATAGAGCTCATATTCGAAATACGCATCACGTGCATGCAACTGATGTGTGCATTTCCTTCATATGCATGTAAAAAACTCAAATGAAAGCACGACAAAACATACCTTTTCTCTCTTGTAGAAGCTGGCAGGTTATTCGGAGCGTGCAAGCGTCAGAAAAAGCCCTTAAACGTCTGACTCTGCCCAGGTGTGGTGTAACTTTATGATTCTCGGGTCAATATTTGATCGGATCTCAGTGTAGGTAAAAGATCAGAGCGGTAACGCGCGGAAAAAGCTCTTCGTGTGATGTGCGATCGCATGAGTCTCCACCTCATACAACGACTGAAACGCAGCACGAAATGAATGTGTTACCTTCATGTTTCAATGCAAAGAAGAGCTCTCAAAGAATCAGAAACTAGAATAAGGTCATGAATTGGTAAAAGGAATAATAGTCGTCTAATCATTTATTGAAAATCAAGACGATTTCATCTCTAAAACTTGTTTATCAGTCAGTCTTTAAAATGTTCATTCGGTCACCTTAGCGTTTTCCTAAGTTTCCTTTGGTGTTATATTTCCTTTAGTCTTACGTGTTAACTTGACCAATGTTGCAATATTACAACAATTCCCTAAAATCTTACTAAAATCCAAACCTAAAATCAAAAGTGAGGCCTCTTACAACTACATTTTAAAGATGAAATATTTTTTTTGCACTATTTCACAGTACATGTAAAGTACTGTACTATAAGTTAAAGGTTTCTATAAGATGAGGTACAGGACTGTATATTAAAGTGCACAGGTTATATTTCTAAAATTAGAAATTTAGTGAGGATTAAGAATGAAGAAATAATGGATATTTGCAAAAAACAAATGAAGTGAAGAAAAACATATTTTTATTATATTCCAGTTGATATAAGGACAAGCTAAAGAAGCATTAATGAGCTTAAGGGGAAAATTAAATTAAAATTAATTCCAGCTGTTTTTTCTTTTTTTTTGTTTTCCTCTTTATCTAGACTATAGATGCTCCAAAACATATTATTATTATTATTATTATCATGAGGGAAATAAAAACGACTTTATTTTGAAAAACAAACATTATTATTTGAATGAACACACACGCATATGCATTTGTTAAAATTAAACACTGATTTTAGATTCCCAAAAATATGCTTGTGATAATCTTATTTTTTTTTTTCTTGTTTCTATCATGTTTAATAGTAAATGGTCAGTAGGTGGCGCTGTGCACAAGTTTATTAAATAGTCCCTGAGCAATTTATCTCGGTGCATACAGCATGAAAGATAATAAATACAGTTATTTCCTAGTATTTAGTAATAGTATACAACGTGGAATGCAATATTTCTGCAATCCATGAGCTCCTGAATATGATGCATGTATGCATTTGAAATTATTTAAACTAAACTAAACTAAAATAGGAAAACAACCGTTGCTGCTGCTCTCTATTTCATCAGGATGGCTTATAGCCAATAAAGCGGCGTATGAAATGAACACGATTGACGTCCAGCTTGTGTTTCATGGAGAGACCCGCAGGTGCTCTTCCCATCTGTTCCCATGCGTCTTACATCACATTCGACCGGTTTGTTTCATTTATTATTAATCGTATTGAGAATTTTCCAGAGTTTCTGTATGGCACCTCCAGTCCAGATCGCAGTGGTTTCAGCGGTGAATTATTCAGAGCTGTGTTTCCGTCTGAAATCATCTGCTCATTCACGGCACTGGAACTGAACTCACTGTTATTGTATTTTATCCAACACTCTTAAAATAAAGGTTCTTTGTTGCCATCAGTGGCTCCAGAAAGAACTACAAAGATGAAACTGATTGTGAGAAGTGTCTCTAAGACCTCGTTTTAATGAAATATGATGCAGTGAGACACAAACAGGAAGCATCGTTTATTGTGTAATAGCGTTATATGGCGTATTTGCATATATGTTTTGTACCCAAATACATCAATTGGTTTATAAATGTGTTAAAATGCTGTAATTACCTGTTCTATGAACAAACTTTTTTTAATTGAAATTTGAAAAACATTTGCCAGCGAAATCAAACTAAAAGTCATTAACTCACTTATAGGAAGCCGTTATGTTGTCATGTGACTCACACACACACACACACACACACACACACACACACACACACACACACACACACACACACGTTGTATATCAGGTCTCTGAAAAGTATCACACAATTTTATGACAAGTTTATGTGATTAAACACGTTCTGATCAATTTTTTTAATGAAAAATATTGATATATAATATTTAATTCATTAATATGTCATGTCATTTAATTCAGACACTGAAGTGTAAATTGATTTAAAATAGAAAAATATTTAATTAACTAATTTATTTATTAATTGAATTTAATTAATTACTTTAATGAAGTTATTATTTAATGAATTGTTATGCAATTGTATATAAATAATCACACACACACACAAACATATAATATTTACTCTAGCATTTGTTTTGAATTTAATTATGGACAAGAGAGAAATGTTTTAATGGAATAAGTGTAAATTAAACATTTTACTCAATTGTTATTTGTATAAAATCATTTTAAATAACCCAATAACAGCCTCTTATTGCATTTTAGCATTTAATAATGCAATGCATTAACTTTAAATTATTTGTGAATATAGAAAGTGGGACAAATACTTGCAAAGACGCATCTTTCACAAAATATTCTGTCATAAAATGATTGAATCGTCATAATCATATCAAACGTGTCTCACGTAGATCTCAATAAATCCAATTTAACCGACTTCTGTGTGCTTGTTTTCTCACAACAGGACGTTTTATTATTTCTATTTCACATGCTAATGTATACTGTAGCTTCAGTGTTAAATGTGACATTTATTAGTTGAGCGACTGACTCTCCTTCACCGGCGTACGGCTGACATTTCCGCTGAGCTGCGCTGCAATTAGCCCGCATGTCATCAGGCATCAGCGCCGCTCGTCTCACGACTGCATTCATTCATTACACTCACACGTGAGAACACACACGTCAACTCACACACCGAGTCGGTCCGAAGATCCTCCTGCAAACTCGCCGCGTGTCTCTGGCTCAGAGCGAGGGGTTAATTCAGTGAAAAATATATGCACGCACAAATATGCATGCACATAAACACATGTTTACCTAGCAACATAATGCACATCAACTTCCATGCTTTTATAAAGCTAATGTATTGCACAGTAAATAAAACATTCGGAACGTTTCTGGACGTCCTTAGCAACTCCCTAGCAACTATCCAGGACAATTTTGCAATCCGATTAGTACTTAATATATCAGCATTTCTATTAAAATGGTAAAAACAAAACAATGAAAGAAGTGGAAAACACCGTATCAACTTATAGCAAGCACCCAGGACATCTTAACTACTCCCTAGCAACCACACAGAACACCTTAGCAACCACATTAACACCGCAGCATTTCATTATTTACATCTAAATGGTGAAAAATGTTGAAAAGAAGTCGAAGACACTTTAGCAACGTATAGCAACCATCCAGGGCACCTTGGCTACTCCCTAGCAACCATCCATGAAACCATAGCAACCACTTTAATACCTGAAAAGTTCATTATTTACCTTCAAATGGTGAAAAATGTTGAAAAGAAGTGGAAGACACTTTAGCAACGTACAACAACCACCCAGGGAACCTTGGCTACTCCCTAGCAACCATCCAGGAAACCATAGCAACCACATTATCACCTGAAAAATTCATTATTTACATTCAAATGGTGAAAATGTTGAAAGGAAGTGGAAGACACTTTAGCAACGTATAACAACCACCCAGGGCACCTTGGCTACTCCCTAGCAACCATCCAGGAAACCATAGCAACCACATTATCACCTGAAAAATTCATTATTTACATTCAAATGGTGAAACTGTTGAAAAGAAGTGGAAGACACTTTAGCAACGTACAACAACCACCCAGGGCACCTTGGCTACTCCCTAGCAACCATCCAGGAAACCATAGCAACCACATTAACACCTGAAAAGTTCATTATTTACATTCAAATGGTGAAAATGTTGAAAAAAAGTGTAAAACACCTTAACAACTTATAGCAGCCACCCAGAGCACCTTAGCTACTCCCTAGCAACCAGCTAGTACACATTAGTAACTGCATTAACACCTCAAAAGTTCATCACTTACATTCAAATATAACACCTTAGTAGCTTAATAGTAACCACCCAGGACACCTTAGCAACAACATTAGTAACCCAAATCATTATTTACATTAAAAAATGTTGAAAAGAAGTGGGAAACACCATAGCAACTCCCGCATAATTCTCTATAATTGTAAATGAATAAATGATTCGTATCATATGATGTTTTCTAACACGTTGTTAATGAATGAAGTGTTAGCCATAAAAGCTTCGTAAATGCGACAAACATCACGTATTGATTGGTTTGATTTAATAACAAAAGTGAAACTGCTGGAAATGTCATCACATCTGATAATGAATGAAGAACACAAGCCATCGACCTTTCCCGAGATGAATTCATTTTCTTTTAACGATATAGTTAATGTCACTTTGTGTAACAGCGGTGTGATGCTAAAGGTCTTTCATGAAGGGTTTTATTGCACAGTAGCCTTTTACACAGTGAGACGGACAAACAGTCTTCTTTACAAACCATTAATAAAATCTCTGAATGTCTGAACATCACTTTATCTCATATCTGTCTGTGTTAATATGCCAAATGACCTTAGGCAGCTTTTATTAGTTTATTGGTCACTTGCTCAATTTAATAATGTATAAATATTAATGTGTTAATTATTATGATCAAATATTATCATTTTATGTATATATATATATATATATATATATATATATATATATATATATATATATATATATATATATATTTTTTTCTTTTTTATAGAAATAAAAATAATAATAAATTATTAACTAGTATTATTAGTAATTATTTAAATAAGAATAACAACATGTATGTAATGAATAAATCATTTTGTATATATGTATACGAACACAGCAGATATACGAAAGCGCCGTGCAATAACTAGAGATTGTTTGCATGCACTCATTAATAATGCGCTTTCATTTCTTCATTGTCACTTTGTTCCTGGAGCTCCGAAATAATGGCCAGTCGAGGACTCGCTCTTTAATTGAAACCCTAAAAAAAATGTTTTCCCGCAGAGTGTTGTTTTAAACCGCTCAGAAACACCACCAGACCTTCTTTAAAACCCTGCCGTATTTGCATTCGAGATGCACGGCTCTCAAACGAGCAGAAAGCTCATAACTTTCACCGCCTGAGACTGGATTTGTCTGATGAAGGACGGGTCTGACCATGTCGGCTGGGGGCCACTTTTGATTAAAGCAGCAGGTCGCCACTAGGGGGTGTCCGACGTAATTTCACATTAAGAAAAGCATTTAAAGAAGCTATTAAATCAAAAATGGGCATTTAGTCCATGCATATTAATAAGGAGACCACTGTGCATTATGCATTTATCCAAAGGGACCTGATTGCACTCGACGTATACTTTATTGGTTCAGTCATTCTCTGGGAATCGAACCCACAGCCCTGGTGTTGCGAGCGACATGCTCTGATGTTTAAGCTTCGGGAAAATATCGACTTTGCAAAATACTTATACACAAAGCAAACAAAAACGTTTCATCTGCATAAAACCGTTGCCAAATCAGCTAGTAAAACATAAAAACTATTAAGCGCATCTTTAAATGTGCATAACAAGTGTTATATTATTTTTTTATTTTGTACAGGTAATTTTAGCATTTTTATGTTTGCATAAATGCTTTTTTTAGTTTGTTATTTTAGTACATCAAGTGAACCTAAATGAAAATCATATGAAATAATAAAATAGCATTTAGCCTTTTGAAACAAGAATGAAAGGATTTGTTTCTTTTTATTCTTTCTATTTTTTTGTTTTCATATTAATTGTATTAATTGTATTACGTTCATATAATTTTAATTCTTTTTTATATTTAATTAGAAATACTACACATGTAATTATTTCTATATTTAAAAACGTTTTCGTTTTCATTTTAGCTAAGCACGTGTATATGCAAATGAATTTATGATATTTTCTATCTCTTTTTCTTTCAACTCCCTCGGCTTTTTCTCTCTCCCGGTCTTTCATCATGTCAGAGCTGTTACTTCTTTGCATTTTTGCTGCGGATCTGCAATATACGTCGCCTTTTTAGAAAGCAATTTCCAATAAAGTCAGCTTTGTTCTGGAGCCGGCAACACCATCTGCCTTTGTGTCAAAATAAATGCAAAGAGCTTTTTAACTGCTCTCCACTCGGGCTTTAATGACACCGGAAAAATGGTGAACACGACAAAATCTAGGCAGCGGTAATTTGAAGGAGCAGAGCGCACTTATTATTTTTATCCTCATTGATTTATTACAAACTCTTTTTTTCTCAAGCCTGACATGTAATATTGACGTTATTAGATATAATGTAGTGTTCTCGCCTCAGCCTTCTTTTGATTTTTGTCTGTCAGCACATTAGGTTTGCATCTATGTGCCTTGAATGACTACTCATAAACTGAATACCGCCTACTGTTTTTACAAAATAGCATACGAAAGAGCATGCGATGTGCAACAATAAACATTTCAAACAGCATACGCTATACTGTTGGTGCGCGGTCAAATCACGTTTCTTTTTCATGCATCTTAAAAAAAATGCATTTTTTGTGTAAAAAAAAAGAAAAGAAAAGAAAAAACGTCATTTCGAACAAAGTTGAAGTGTTTACTTTACCCGCAGGCCATGCAAAATAAGCAATGGATTCCCTGCGGTGAATGGGTGCCGTCGGAATGAGGGTCCAATCAGCTGATGGAAACATCACAAGTAACCCACTCCACTCCAATCAATCTTGAGAAGGCAAAAGAGACAAATCCAACCATTGCTTCTGGCTAAAACTGGACTGAATCTGCACAGATCAAGCGCTGTTTACGAGCCCAAACACCTCTAAACTAATGTGAGAGACAACAGGAGATCACATTTTTCACTGGAAGAAGCTTTATTATTGAGTTGTTTGAGGATCATTGAGATGTTTTTATCAGCTCTCATTCTGACGGCACCCATTCACTGCAGAGCATCCATGGAATTTCTCCAAATCTGATGAAGATCTTGGATTTTCATCCATAATGTTTCCTTGAAAGGCGTTCCTCTGACGTGAAGGTGAGCAGTTATGACTTTGCCCTCCATGTGACTCTCAATTTAGCACCTTTGTGTTTTTTTTACAGTGTCACGCCAGCCTCAATTAGCATTACGCTGTTAAACGCCCAAGCAGCGCTGGAGCCGTTAATGTGAGTCTTGCTGAGAATTAAAACAATGACCTTTTTTCACAATCCGTTTAAAGCGCCGTAGATCACGAGACATTTGATTCAGCGCAACCAGGTTGTGTTTTAAAGTCTTTAATGCACTGTGACATTTGCATTTTATTTGCATTTACCTTTTAAAAAAAAAAAAAAAAAAAAAGCTGCAGGGAATATGATTTATGTTTATTAAATGCAATAAATGCATTAAATGCAATAAAAAGACGCGCAATAAGTGCCAAATGGAAGCAAATTAGCCTGTGGTATGATCTCCGTGCATCATTTTTAGTACATTTCTGTGTGAAATCTGTCCATTTTTAAGACTCAAAGCGATGTGCGCGAACATCTGGATATCTTGAGCAATTCTGTGTCCGGTCCTGGTGAACAGAGCGAACCGAACAGCTTCAGAGCGGAGCGCATCAGCGCAGGTTAATGTGCTGCGGTGTACAAACGCTGAGCTGGGTCAGATGACGGTCGTTCTGGTCAGCGATCCTGCGCCCAGAACTGCAGCCAGTGGCTTTCTGACGTGATTAATGAACATCGATTCCTAACTAAAACCACAAAAACAGCACCTACCGCTCATCATGTCGCGGTTTACAGACCTCACCTGGAGAACCTGCTCAGCAGACCAGCCTTTTCTCCGTTTGGTCAATTACTTGGGAACCGGCTGATGAAAGAGAAACCAGAAGGAGTTAAAAGTTCTGCACACAGCTCAACGGAAATACGTGACTCTAAATGCATTTCTGCAAAAAAAACTGTTTCTAGTCGAACACTAAATTCGCACCAAGATTTCTCGAGCTTGTTATAGCAGGATGGATTCTGATTGGCTGTCAATAACTGTATCATCCATCAGCTGGAAAAAATCAATCTGAAAGCGTTTCCAACAATACCATCGTTATAGTTTTCGATGAATTACTTCTGGAAGAACACTTCAACATTACAGCTCATACCTGCAGGAAGTTAAAATAGCAGGGCTGCATCAACAAACATGTTTTTATATCACTCAGACAGTTATGAATCGATGCAATACCTGCCTGAAGCAAAATAATACAAACACAGCAACACATGCCTTGTCAACTAAAAAAAAGACATACTGAACCTTAGTTAGCTCTTGACAGGGCTATATTATAGTTAACGTTTAAAGTTCTTATTAATTTTTAATAATAGCTTTAGTTTTGGGTTATTTAAGTGCATTGAGTTAAACTAAATAAATGAGACGAAATAACTAAATGAGAACTAAACGAATAAATGTTGCCTTGAGAACTGGCAGAAATAAAAGTGTTGCTATGTGATATGATACGAGAGCGTTCCAAACGGTTGCTATGCAATTTAAACACCATTCTAATAACACTTTTTTAAAAAGTGGCTAAAAACTGCAAAGTCTGCACGGTCAACTGAAAGCGCGATTCTCCTGAGACGCTTTATAATGCAAATGAAACAGCGTTTTCCATACGAGATGCGTCTCTGTCCTCAAGAAGCGCTTTGATGTTTTTAACAGCCCTGAAGTGAAGATATCATATCCACTCTCCCTGTGTTTCTGCCTTAAAGCAGAGCATCCTATTTCCATATGAAAGCTCAGATTGGCCGCTTGACACCGTGCACATATATGATAATTGACTGCTGGGATTGCAGACAAACATACAGGTTAGCGTTCATGATGCTGATGAATCTATTCTATAACTTCGCACTGAAAACAAATACTGTAAGCTGAATTTTGAAAAATAGCTAGTAAACTTCCCAAATAACTACATAGAAACAACATAACGTTTTTACACAGGCTAATTCGTTTACTTGTTTACTATAATATTAATAAAACACTCAAACAATAAATTACAGTTGTTTGTTTTTTGGGGTTTTTATTAGAAGCCACATTCAAAAATACATAGTTTAATATATACATTTAACTAATACCATTAGGCAATATAATTATTATTTTATAGGTAATATTACTACTGTTTCTAATACTAAAATAATTAGAATTATGTTTGGTTCATTCCGCGATCCATTTATTCTTGCTGTCAGGGACTATTTTTTAGCGGAAGGATTGTATTTAACAAACTATTTTAACAAACGATTTTTGGTTTTAATTTTTTTTTTATTGTGTGGTAACCATTTAATAAGGTACTGGAGGCAATAGGCATCAGGAGACAGAACCTACATATAATAAACAAAATATAAGTTAAATATTAAGTCATTAAATAATTAAAATAAATATGTAGTTTCATGTTCAAACATTTATGCAATATTTGCGATGCACTTTTTAATTTTTGACTGCACTGGTCTATATTTACCAGTCATGAAAGCAAATATTGATTTATAATTTATAGAAAGTGTGCACTATAAATGTTACCGTTCAGCGTTTATGACCTCCTGACATCAGGAAAAAGCAGTCTGACGAATCAGCATTTGTTTTCATTAACACACACATACACACAGCAGTAAGATGCTCTGTTACACACTCATCAGTTGAGCTTCAATCAACGTATAACATCTGCTTGTTTCCCACCGTCACACCCAGAGCAGATGCTTTAGTGATTTTACTCCTCTACCCATCATAAACACCCTAATGAGAGTCATATCCAATTATGTCTATTAAACAACACTGCAAACAGCAGTTAAGGACCAAACACACAAGCCGCACGTGTGTGTGGCATAAAGCTGAGGATTTGTTGTCACCATGCTGGTGAAATTAGGAGAAGTTGTTCCACTATGAGAACTTGAAAGTGTAGTGATGTAATTTATTCTCCCTCAGGCCGTCCAAGAAAGAGGATTTTTAGCTGAATCCAGTGGTTCTTGGTGATTCATAAAAATGCCAGCCAGTGGCTGCATATTTTTGAGAATTAGTAAATATATAAAGGAACACAAAAGTGAAGAAAAACATTCCATCTGTGTAAGAAACTGAAGATTATTTATAAGATTATTACCTGCCTTCATTCATTGCTTGGTTCATGCATACTTCATCAGACCTAAATATATCATCAGAAGTCAAACGTATTAATTTTGTGTTACCTGATATGCTTTAATGATAACATGTTACTTAATGTTAATATAAAATATTTTAGTTGACACAACAAAAAAAATATAGGGTGGTTGTCACGGTGTGGTTTAGTGAGAAGGAGCACTCGACGAGAATATAAAGTTGATGATTTTAATCATGCGCACATAAAGGAAAAATACATCGGGCAGGTAGGCAGATAAACTAAAACCACATAAAACATAGACGAGATCGGACAAACAGAACTGAAACCACAGGATTTAAATACACAACGTAGTTGACTAAATTAACAAGACGCAGCTGAAGACAATGATACAATTAACAGGAAAGGAAGGTAGGGCACACAGAGCACATGGCACAAGACAAAAACAACAACAACAACAACAACAACAACACAGAGTCCACGTGTGTGACAGTGGTAACAAGATATTTCAAGTTGAAACAACTATTGTTTTTTACAGTGAAGAAGTGGTGCACACAGGTTCAATACATGAACCCTGGCACATTTGTTACCTTGATATAGGTACATATTGCGGCAGTTTGGCCGCAGCTCAGACTACTCCGTTTAGTCTGAACTGTAAGGCAACGGAGGACTCAATCTTCTCCAAAGGGGAACAACTGAAGAAAGCAGACAAATCCAGAAGATTGGAGCTGCAATACTGGGTGTTGCCCTGCCCCCAGCTCTACATATATCTGCTAGAGAGGCACCATGCACCAGAGCCAAGGAGGAGGCAACAACCAACGAGCCAACCTCTGTTCCTTGGGGCGGAGTGGAAGCTGTAGAAGCCACCGGAGGCAGACAAAGGCTTGTTTAAGTGCCCTGGCTTGGTTAACTTGCAGCTTACAGGTTTTAGACGGGAGAGGTGGACGATTTCTCCAGGTGGCATAAATGGTCCCACGGAGAGGGGTTGGAAGCCCATGGGTGCTGAGGACCGTGATCCTCAGGGCTCCCTTGCTGATAGCCAGCACAGCCATGGAGTTTGGAGACAGCATTTCCCTTCTGCTGTCCCCCTGCAACTCTGGGTGCATTCTATGTAAAGGTGTGAATAGGACACAGCAACGCAAGGGCTGGATCAGCCTCCTCCAGGGGCAGTGCTTGCAAGTTCACCACCTGATCCTGAAAAAGGAGTGGTGGGAACCTTGGGCACACCAGGTCGGGATCTCAAGATAAAGTGAGAGTCAGCCAGACCAAATTCAGTGCACAAAACGTGGACCAAGAATGCATGCAGGTCCCCCATCCTCTTAGTTGAAGTGAGTGCAACCAAGAGCAAAGTTTTGAAGGACAAAAACTGTAGATTGTCTCAGTCAAGTGGCCTGAAAAGCAACTCAAGGCATTTGATGTTGCACTGCAGTCAAGTACCATCCAGGAGAGCTCGATGCTGCATGCCCATTGCATACAGCTCCCCAGCCCATCATGGAGGTATTTGTGTTGACCACTAAATGTCTCAGCACCCCTGCCTATAAGAATGTAGGGTCTGACCATAGGCTGAAAAAACAGCGACACTTCGGGCAAGTGCCGATTTAGAGAGTGGCAGCCATTATTAGGGACAGCCCGAAGGGAGGAATGGTGGCTCAACAAGGGAAGCAGCACTTCCCGAGGTAGAGATAGGCTGCCGAAAGCAACACCTCTTGGTTGTGTGGTGGAGATTTCTTAAACTGGATGTGGACATTTGCTCTGTTATTGAAGGTGTGAGTAAAAACAGAGGTGGAAAAGCCCCCTGCCCTCCCCCGAAGGTGGGGGCACAGATGTTGATGTTCCTCGAAGAACAATCCTCTACATCTCTAGGCAGCCTGACCCAGGAATACTTCTCAGCCTTCCGGGAAGACTTAGTGTCAGCCCGAGGAGTGGGCCCCCTTTTCCACAGAGGTGAAAAAGCCCCCTGCCCTCCCCCAAAGGTGGGGGCACAGATGTTGATGTTCCCCGAAGAGAGGTGGCCTGGCCCATAGTACTGTAAGCTTTGGCAGTGAAAGTCGATGACAGCTTACAGGATTTAGGCATTTTACGTGCATAAATGGTTACACTGGGCAATGCTGGGAGCAGGTAGAAGTCTATGGCTGCTGGCCAGGTGGAACATTCACGATAGTGATCCTCAGGTCTCCCTTGCTGATAGCCAGCACATCCATGGAGCCTTTACGACCAGATGAACTAGGCCAGGTAGCAGATGAAGTAAGCCTCAAAATAAAATCTGCGACCTTAGCGATGCCATGAACATGCATTCACAATGTGGGCACAAGCCATCCAAAAAAGCCGCCTCAGCATGTTCAAGGTCAAAGCATGTGAGACAGTGATCATGTCTGTCATGTGGGGTAAGGAAACTATCGCACCCTCAAGACATCCCAAGAGACACTCTCAACAACTGTGCAGCTGTAAGCAATTGCTCTTTTATCTGGTTTGCCCAGGGGAAGACCACGGCACACAGTGTGCAGGTCCCGGGCAATGTCTTGCACAGAATTGCGAGATGAATTCACAGCTGAAAACCTCTGCCGTTCTTCTTATCTACAGCTCCAGAAGCAATCGGCTCTTAAGCAGAAATCTGAATGAGTGGTTGCACACCGCCTTCTTACATACCTGTATGTACAAGGGAGTGACTTGGCATGCAAATTCCACTCCCCAATTTTCATTGGACTATTCTTCTAAGCTCTGAGGTGATTGGTTTCCTAGGTGGGACCCCATGACATGAGTCAAATGGGTAACGTCATAGTGACGGACTAAAAGGAAACCCCAGTTACACAGAATTCAAACCTTGCCTCTCAAGTACATCTCAGCTCCTCAACAAACCTAATGTCTATGAAAAATCTTTTTCCTTTGGAGACTGCTCTGATATGTACTTGCTGGTACATATTTTGTGTCTTGCTAAAAAGTGCACCTAGGTACGTTTATGCTATGAGACCAGGTAGTAATATTTTCCAAAATTCATGTCAATATGCATAAAGATAACATGAGATATTTCTATACAAAACAGCAAAGAATGAAGGAAGGAAATTTCCATTTGGAAAATCGCATAACAATGGAGGAGCAGTTTCTGGCCTGGTATTGTGTAGGCAGCTCTCTGCTGTTTTCTGATGCAACACCTGCGTGTTTTTCACTCAAACTCACTCAAAGTCCAAAAAGACCAAATCAATGTCACGCTTTCCACTGCCAAGATCCTCACCACAAACACAGCTGCTAAAATTAACACAGAGTGTCAGTCTGGATTTAGCAGACTGTCCACACAAAAAATAATGCAGCGGCACGCATAAAAACAGACACTCGCCGTGTGACAGAAATGCTTATATCTTAATTAATGACTCAACAAGGAGCTACGCAGCACAACACCAGTCCATATGCTCACCTGCTGTTTGACACAGAGTTCAACTTGCATCCCAGAAATATATTCAGCTGTCTTAATATCATGTAACCTGTTGAGAACGTCACATTTTTTCCCAGACCTGAAGACAATGAAGCTTTTTTGCACATTTTCACCATTTCCAAGATGATTAAGGTGTAAATAAATAAATATGCAGTTTTGGAATTTCTCTTCAACTTCGAGACAGAAATAGATCCAGACAGCACGGCAGAGAAAGGTTTAAATGTGAGATTCAACCACACCTTTGGGTTTTCCAACATCCATTCCATTTATTTCAGTAAACAGGACAATTCATCGGGGAAATTTACTGCATTTTTCATCAAGGAAGATATTCAATTACATCCTCGTGAAACTCATGTTTGGGTTAAAAGTTTTGTAGACTTTGAGCGTTTAAGAAATTGAGGTCAGGATCAAAACAGAGTTTATTTACTCAAATGTAATACTATATTGTAGTAAACATAAATGCTAGTTAAAAGAATAGTTTGCCCAAAAAGGATAGTTTATCTTTTGTCAAACAAAAATGACACTGGACCCCACTGACCATCACTAAACGGACATAAAACACGTTTGACAATGTTTATGGAAAAAGTTCCCTTCCGCTCACCAAGGCTGCATTAATTTACAGAATTTACAGTAAAATACTGTATTTTTTATGCAAATGCAAATGGCTGGTTTCTAAGTGAACGTAGCTTAAAATATAATTTAATCTTTTTATTTAAAGCTGACTTTTCAGCAGCATTACTCCAGTCTTCGGTGTCACAAGATCCTAATATGCTCTGTAAATGTGAAAACTGGTGCTTTTGAATGTTAGCATCACACATATCCATCTTCATGCTAATTTCATAAACGGTAGGACTACTCGGTAGCTCACGTGATACGGCGCTGCACTTAGACGATGGAAAGCTACAGAAAGCAGTTTGACAAAACAGTTAAAATCTGTGTTAAAGGCAGTTGAAATGGCACGGTTCTACCAACAAAAGCCTTTTGATATCAGTTTTGCATTTATTAACACTAGCGGGTAGGTTTAGGGTTTGATTCGGTGTAGGGCATTTCCTACATGACAGAGCGTTTGTATTCTGAACCGTGGCAATATTTAACTGAAGCAACATAAAAAAACCACAGGAATACTCACCTATGTAAACATAATATAAGTGTAGCAGGGTCATGTATTGAATCTGTTATAGCTCCACTCAGTGGACATTTCTCTTCCGAAACGTGCAGTAAGGTAGATAAAACGGTGTACGTATTTTTTATGAGACCAGGTTGGACTATACAGTAAATGAAGCCGCATTACACGTGTCACC
Source organism: Puntigrus tetrazona (assembly GCF_018831695.1). Classification (NCBI taxonomy): domain Eukaryota; kingdom Metazoa; phylum Chordata; class Actinopteri; order Cypriniformes; family Cyprinidae; genus Puntigrus; species Puntigrus tetrazona. Next base: position 551,724 of record NW_025048156.1, read on the forward strand.
TTGACACTGACCGGCACTCCTGCATTAGAGACATAAATAGCTGCTGTCCATGACATGAAGGGCTTCTCGGAGACAGCAGCGCTGGTGTAGTGCGGAGGCTGCGAGTGCGTCCCGAGGATCCTTCCAGATGTCTGCGTGTGACGCGTCCCTCCCGCCGCTCGAGCGCTGTCATCTCGCTGACATCTCACCGCCATCACGTTTCATCAGCACCATAATTAATCAGCCCTCTAACAATGCGCTGGCCGTGACAAGGAGAACGCGGGCTCTGCCAGGTCTGCCGTGCCAGTGAAAGCCTCGCCAAATCCGGCGGCCTCGTGTCACGCCGTCTCACCTCCGACGACATTCGTATTCATTAGCCACTTTTACACCGCTCCTCTGCTCTCCTCTTTCATTCGCGCTTCTAAACTGAGCACGCTCTGAAACTGACAATGTCATGCAATTAAAATAATTCTCACCTGCTTTCAATTAACCATGCTTTTAATGCAAATAAAGGTTACTTTTTTTGCTACATGTCAGCTACGTGTCACCATTGACTTCCATTTTTTATTCAGTATTAGTGATAGCATTTTTATTCTTTTCAAAATATCTTCCTTTATGTTCAGCAGAACAAAGAAATTCATGGATTCAGGATGAGTAAATGATGACAGAATTTTGATTTTTGGGTGAACTATTCCTTTAAGTCGCTTTGAATAAAAGTGCAAAAACGTAAACATAAATATCCATTCAAAAAGTCTGAACTTTCCCAGCCTGATCAAATAATAAGTCAAGGATATTTTAAATAAATATAATAAATAAGTTGAGTGCACTGCATCATGAGATACGATACGCTACAGGTCTGGGGCCGTGAACTGATTCATGATTCACTGGTTTTCAATTTGATTCAAAAATTAAATGACTCAATTTGATTCAAAACACTGAACATAAGTAAGTAATAAGGTACTTAAGGCAGTGCTGTATCGTGAATAGTCATGGCTGAAGGGCACACAATACAAAATATTAAAAATATATATTTTTAAGCAAGTTCATTAAATGTGTGCATAGTGCTAGTAGAGTAAGTTTTTACGAATAAAGCATTCAAAAGCAAACCAGAATATGAAATAAATTTCAGAGTGACCGTGTGGCATCATTTGTTTCATCTTTTGCTGTGGGTTATTGTGATCAGCCGTTTCTGACGGCACCCATTCGCATCCACTGCTGAGCAAGTGATGCAATGCTACATTTCACCAAGCCTAATGCAAAACAAAATCGTTTCCTTTAAAGTTGGGGGGTTTGCCAAGCACGAGCACTAGTGATGCTAGTCTCAGCACACAGCCACTTGTGATTATGCATCGCACACGACTGTGATTCGACTCGGTAACCTCTCGCATCTGGACATGTTTTTCTACTTTGCATAGAACAAGAGATCAGGTCGCAACATGATGAAAATTAATTCTATAACTTCAGAAAGAAAACTCACAGGGTCTGATAGTTTAGCAACCTTTAATGGGAACAGATGGAGGCGGTTCAGAAGGTTCACGTAAGTGATATCTGTAGAATTTTAAAATGGCACAGAATTCATTACTTGCCCACTGCAGCTGTGAACTCTCGGCTAACCAAACCAGATGAGGTCAGATTATTATCAAACTTGCTGAAGCAGAAACTTGCCTTCGCGCCTGAAGGGAAAGATACTGACAGTCTGAGACCTTGGCGTTGGCAAAAAATGATTATTAACGTTTAGGTGTGGAGTATTAAAAAACTGTAAGCAAAAAGAGAGGAAGGGCTGCAGTGCTGTAAATCATGACGCTCGCATGCTTTCGCGAACCCTCCAAAGACAACGTCGGAATAATTTCCCTCGACGGTCCCTCATAATACACACACCGGTTATCTTTTCATATGTCTGATGAATCTCTATGACTGAAACGTGTGAACGCAAGTATGTGAACATAAATGCTTCCAGCTAAGCGGGCTTCATTTCACACGCCGTCGCATTACAGGACGTCAGAACACAATTCATAGCAACATTTACTGTATGAGCAGTAGAAGAAAGTAGTGGCTATACTACTGGACATCAAATTTTACATTGGTCATCACCTAAACCGGGGTAGGGCGAGATTTAAATTTTAGAACTGCCTTCTTTTTAAAGTTTTTTGGGTGTTAGTATCAATATTTTCGTTTTAAGGTTATCTATAAGCCAGCTTGCTCCGGCGACAAAATTCTGTCAATTCCACCAAAACGCATTTTTTGACCAATCAAACTGATTTTTTTACGTCACCTTGCACTTCAGCGTGTCATCAAATATTCCGACCAATCGAATGCTCTCTAGAATCCGAAGCGCCTGCCCCCTACACTATTAATAGACGCTGAAGCTGCGGCTGAGAGCGGTCTCTAGTTTACAGTGCTGGTATTTTTTGTGCGGCGTATGACACGTAGTGCACAATGTAGGTGATAGGGACTGATTCAAGATGATTCAAGAGCTCTCTGGCCCTCCCTACAGGCAAAATAAGGGGCTGCTTAGGGGCCCCATCACCACTGGGGGGCCCCCACTGCTGGTCCGAGTTATTTTTTTTTTTAATGCCCTTGAGCTGTTTCCAAAAATAATTTTACCTAAGCTGTATTGTGGAAATTATATAGGCTAGCAGCCTGTTCTTTATCCATTTGAAAAAAAATATTTTATTTCATTTCTCCTATAGCCTAACCAACAACTGGACCATTGTTAACCGTTAACTGAAAAGATTATGTAACATGGTTACGCACCTGCAGCGCTTCTGTGAACCGTGAAAAACATTGTAATTAGATAAACAGGCTAAAAAGTCTATATGCGAAATATCATTTTTGTAAATAATTTGTAATAACAATACATATAACAATACATATAACAATTAGCAGCCTATATGCAGAATTTCATCACATTTTTCTGATGCACTCTTGGGAGAGCGCCATAATCTGTTTTCATTGTTTAGCCTACAATGAATATACACAAGTAAAAGAAATATTTGCTTTATATGTCCTGCCCTGTTGAAATTATATCACCACATAGAATAACGTTGCATGTTTTAAGGTACTTCAGGGGACCTTTAATTCATACATAAACAGTCTACAGGAAGTTCAGTTGTAATGACAGGAAGAGGAAAGTCTGAACTGACTGCCCATCCATCCATCCATCCATTAGATTTTTTATCCATCATCTATCCATTCGACTTCCCACCCATCCATCTAACATCCACCCATCCGACTATATATCTGTCTTCCATTTTTATCCATCCCTTATTTGACTATCTATCCATCCATCCGACTATATATCTTACTATAAAGCCATCATCCATCCATCTGACTTTTTTACAAACTATCTACAATCCATTTATCTGACTATCTATCTATCTATCTATCTATCTATCTATCTATCTATCTATCTATCTATCTATCTATCTATCTATCTATCTATCTATCTATCCATCTGGTTATTCATCCCCTATTTGACTATTTATCCATCCATCAATCCATCCATCCATCCAACTACATATATGACTATCTAGCCATAATCCGTCAATCTTTCTTCTCTATCAATTATCTATTGTCAATCTATCTGACTATTCAGCTGTCCATCCATCTTTCCATTCGACATCTATCCATCCATCCATCTATCTATTTATCTAAGATCAAGATTCTCTTGACAAATTCTTTAAAAATGCCGCTACTATAATGTTTCTGCCTGCTTCGGTATTGAAATGCGCCGTTGCGAAATGCCATATTCCAAACGCACGTCTTCATCTCTTCGCTAGGCGACTTTGCAACAGAATGTCAAAGAAAACTGGAACAACGAAGGCCAATGAACTACAATGACTCTTGGACAACACCACACTTCTGTTTTCCTAAGCCTGGAACAACCTCGGGACATAAACACAGCGTCTAAACAGCAGCTGAGGAGTGTGAGCGCTTGAGAGCGGTTTAAGATGGAATCGCAGAGGCCTTCTGGAGGAATCCAGGGGGTCTGATGGATGAGAATTGAAAGGCAGATCAATAGCGATCACAGCCCAAATGAAGAGTGATTTTAATTGGCTTAGTGTTATTGACTGACGTGCCCGCCTGCCGTTTGTTTGGCTCCGCTTCTTCACCAATTTTGTGGATTCTCAGTGGAGATGTGCTAATAGTCAACTCTTCATTAGACAGACCTTCAATAAGGGACATGGAAAGTAACTCAGACAGGTGTATGCCACGAGATCTGAGATTCCTTTGGAAAACCAGTGAATTATCTCAATTTTTTCCCATGCACCTAAAAAAGGAAGAAGTACTTAGTAATGTAATATAGGTAACTTGTTTTATGTAATCGGATTACTTTTTGAAATACCGTTTTAAACGTACCATTAAATGTAGTGCACTGATATAAAAATACATTTTGATCTCAACATCACGAAATGCACTGAGTTAAAAAAAGACAGTAAAATGAAAAATTATGCATACGCTAAAAATATAAATAATTAATTTGTTTACTTTCATGTCTACGTGACCATTGACTAACACCGGAATACTGTAAACATGCAAGTGCGTGTCTTTATTTGAATTATTCAAAATATAAATTTCCTCAGAGATATTTAAAGTAAGCACTTTATTTTAAGGCTGACAGAAACATTTGGGAATCCCTGCATTACATGAACAAACATGAATAAACATGGAAATAGCATTGGCGTTACATGGCCAAAGTATTCCAGGATGAATAATTTACTTCCATTGTGTGAACAATATAATCATATGTTAATCCATAAGAAGTAACTGCAAACAGATCATGAACCTGAAAATATATTTAGTGTAAAAGCACGCCAATACACATGTTTTAATGCCATTTATTTATCCATTTATTGCAAATATCATTGCAAATACCCATTGACCGCAGATAGGCTGAGGATGAAAATAGATAAACATTTTAATGGGATTCAAGAAAATTATAAAAAAAGAGGGATATGACAGTCAGTGTGACCCATGGACCTTAATGAATTCTTTAAAAGGTGCTGATGAAACCAGTTTTGCAGATAAAGCAGCGAGCTTCAAGAGTCTCAAAGGCTTGCTATTATGGAAAAGAGAAGCGACGTGCGCAGAATCTCAATTTGCCACGAGACACTTTTAACTTTTTGAAAAGCTTCTAATCAAACACGTTAAATGAAGAGCGCTCAGTCTGCCCATTCTGGTGGAGATGTTATAAGAATACGGAGGAAAAAATAGACATTGTTCAGCCGTTATTGAGATTATCCCAGTTTCTGAACCACCAGCATGTCATTAGATACGACTTCATGTCAAATGAAATAGTTATTTATGGCTCATATTTAGCAGTATAACGCCGAGTATGCTCGTTTGAAAAGAGTCGCCAGATGTCACAAATGATTTATAGTGGCCAAATAATGCCGCATTAAAAAGCACACTAAATTCTTCCAGATTCTGTGATGAATATTAATAAAGGTTACTGCTGATGCAGGTTTTAATTTCTGGCTCTTAATAAATAATGGATAAGGACTCCAAAGCTTAAAGTAAAGCTTGTTTAAGTAGCAAGTGCTCACCTGAAATGCAGTTAGTGTGAGATATTCAGAATTCCGTCTCATTAGCATCTGCTGTCACAGGACGTCATTAAAACACCGCACACACACACACACACACACACTGAGCAAGTGCACAAGCCGCAAGCTGTTTCACCTGTGCTGTGTGCAATCGAAATATCGTCTGCTTTTTATAGTTTCTCTAGTGCACGTCTGGAGAATATAATCACGTAGTGGGTCACATATGTTGATATGACTCTAGTTTGGTAGTTCTTGGGCAAAGAAGAGGCTTAAAGAGATTGCTCGCGTAAAAATATATTGAAGGTAAAGGAGTAGTTCGTCCATATATGAAAATTTTGTAATTCATGTCATGCATTTCGAACCCAAATTATTTCCTTGAAACACAAAGTGTGTGATGTTTTTGGTCTTGTCCATACAACGGATATAAATGGTGACAGATGCAGCCCTCCACCAAAAGGGAGGGAAAATAGCCACAAAATCAGTGCATATGACTTGAATGGGTGCCGTTGGAGTCCAAACAGCTGATAAAAACACAACAATAACCCACAAGTAGTCCACAATCTGCTTGTTTGTAATAAACCATTTAACGTCAAACCATTACTTTTGGCCAAAAGAAAAGCCCATAATCCACCCTGTTCTGAATCAGGAGAGAAATCTGCACAGATCAAGCAGCACTTATATATACATGCGTGAGTTAAAAACATCTTAACACTGGATTTGTTTCTTACAAAGCGCTTTCGTCTTCTCCTCAGGTTAACTGATGGGACTGGAGCCACTTGAATTACCTGTGGATTATTGCAATGTTTTGACGGCACCCATTCACTGCAGAGGATCCGTTACGGCGAGCAAGTGATACATTCCTCCAAATCAAAACTAACTCAACTACATCTTGAAGGAGTACATCTTCAGCGCGTCATCCCAGATGTTTAATTCCTCACATACAGAGCAGCTTTGATGAGAAATGTTCCTTCGCTGACTCTGGCTATCTCCGCAAATCTGAGCACAGTTTGAGACTTGAAGTCTTGTCAGGGTTGGATCAGCGGTCAGTCTCTTATCATGCTGCAGGCCAGTGCATCACATCAAAGCAGATGACCAGTTCTCCCCTTCGCTTAGGGCCATGAAATATGCAAGCGCTGTTCGCAATTCTGATATAAGGCTTGAATCACGGCGCTTTACTTCAGATAGCGGCGCAGTCAGCACAGCTAGATCAACAGAGAGACCAGCGCTTACCGCTGCACAGCACTTTTAATAATGCATACTCACTCATGCATATTCTCCGCATCTTGTCAAGCATGCCGGAATTAAACGTGTTTATCATCTCAAAAACGGACGTGTTTTACACTGGGACTCTTTATTGAGCCACGGCTGAATAGTCGTTTCTCTCGCGGCACGGACGGAATTCATCCAGACGCGCGAAACGAGGGAAACTTTAGCGCTGGGACATCCGTTCTGTCAGACCTGTAATTAAATGGGCAGTGCTGACAAAGTGAAGCAATCAGCAGCACATTCTACAGGACGTAATTACACGTCTCGTTCACGGCCACGACGCCTTTAAAAACTTCAGAAGATGACGTGTAAAGCGTAAAGATTTACATTTAATGTGCTCAGCAGCTCTGAGAAAGGATCCAGGAATGTGATTTCCCCGGAGAAGCACAAAGAAACGGCCAGATTTCAGCAAGTCTTTCACTCAACACGCTCGCTGAATTATGCTCGATAAAAACTTCGGGATGAGCCATTACGCGATGCAGCGAGATAAAATGCGGCCGTCTGAAAAAAGAAGTGGGCCGCTTTGCTCCAAAACAATCGTTTTGATTTCGTTCGAGAAGTTGAGTGAAAAATCGCAAATGAGATCTCTTTAATGTCTTAATCGTTTCTCCGGGCAGCTGTAAGAGAGAGACCGGCGGAGAGTTCGCCCATGTCCCAGAAAAAAAAAAAAAACGAGTCTCCTCAGGAGTTTCAGAAGAGATCTGAATGTCTCAAACTGAGCTCAGACTATAATACCACCAAAAACTAATCAGTATGAAGTTAAACATGTCCCGTATGAGCTTGTCATTTCTTAAAAGTCATAATTTGCTGGTAAAATCTTCAGAACTCTATAAAAGCTGCTTTTCATTAAACAAACTTAGTATGAAGATGGCGAATCCCAAAATGATGCTATGCTATGCTAATTCCAAATTTGACTTGTGCCATATGAATATCACTCTATATTGAATATTTATTCTTGTGTACAATTATTAAAGTGAATACCCTTCCAGTGAGTCAGTTATGAACTCAATAACTGAGTCTGAAGAGTTTGAAGCCGAATCTTTCAACCAAATCATTCAAAAGAATCGTTTGGCACGAATGGAAATATCCCGTCCTGTTTGTACGTTTTTAGCGATCAGAACCCATTAAGTACTATTTTTTGTATCACTGGTGTTAAAAATCTTCACATTTATTAGAAACGAACTCTAACCGGGGGGAACCAATGGGATTCAGAAAGGTTTGGAAACCTTTCCGTCTCCTGAGTTACGAACGAGCAAACCGCTGTGGAATAAAACAATCCTTTGCACCGCCGCGGCGCTTAGTTCTGACGGCGTGTGTTTCGAAAACAGAAAAAGCCCATTCAGTGTCTCCAACATCTCCAGGCTTCCTCCGGCTAAACTCAGACGGTCGATACTCCACCTGCTGAGGTATTGACGTACTGGAGATCAGGAGCAGAGGATTGAACCGCTGCCAAACTCACATCCTCTAATCTCAGAGCCTGAGAGAGACCAGCCTTATCTCGCCTGGATAAGTAGCATTGTTAAAGCCTCAGAATCATCCTGCATTCACAGCGGTCCAGTCGGCAGGCCTGGGATTTCTCATATCGTTTTTTAATACCCAGAATCTTCAGATGTATCTGGGTTTGTGTTGCACTAATCCTGCAGTAAGACAGATTCATGTTTTATGGTAATATCTGCTCGCTCCAGATCATTCAGCTAGAACCTGACAGATTCTTACACATCCATTTGTGTTTTTGACAGATATATATATATATATATATATATATATATATATATATATATATATATATGCAAACAACTTCATGTTTCATACTTTCTTTCTTCTTCTTCTTATTGTTTAAGTTATAGTTTTTCATATGGCATCACAGTGAACATTGCGTTTTTTTTATATAAATGATTATTAAATGCAATTAGATATTTACTTCAAGCATGATGCTCATTAAAAATCAAACATCCCGATTTCTGTGCATTAAAACGAATGAAAAATAAATAAAAAAAACAGTTTCTAGATGGATCTGATGTATTATTTTATGACCCCAGTAAATAATGGTGTGATTGGTATTTATTTACTTATTTTCTGTATTAAAATAATTGCATATATTATTAAATACTAGAAAAACGTATTACTAATTAATATTATTCATATTTTAAGTATATTATATAATATAAATACTTATTTTTCCTTATAATACCAGATCAAGACACCAATATATATTATAAAATCATACTACATTAACAGTGTAATTACAAAAATATTATGGTACAGTACAGAACTCAATATGAAGTTTATTTAGTTTTTTTTTGATGTATGTCTGTGTGTGTGTTTGTGAGAATGTTTTAATTTTCCATTATTTTAATATAACAAATTAAACATTAAAAAAATGTTACCTCTGCAACAACCTGAATTTTATTTTTTGATATTTTATTTTAACGCAGTTCATATTTTTAGTGATTCCAAGTACCTAGAATGTTTTAAATTGTCGTAATTTCGGTTTTATTACTTTTGCAGCAGCAAACACCATGCTTTCCGCCGGATGAAACCCATACCGCGAGTGCGTTTGATTGTACGAGACGAGAGCGACGGGATATTTGGTACAGGATATCCTGGATGGGTCAAGTCTCCGGTTCTGGATTGTTTTCAGGAGAACGAGAGCGGTTTCCCAGCAAACACACTTTCATGTTCTGAGTCTGACAGCCGTTTGATGTCTCAGGATGAGAAGCGAGAGAAACCAGTGGAGAGTCTCAGACTTTAAGGCTTTCTCCAGACAAAAACCTGCTGTGCTCAGAGTCAGAGGACACGCTTAAAGCAGCAGTCCACCCAAACAAGACAATTCTGACATTATTTATCGCTTTGGAATGAAATGAGGGTGAAGAAATCGTATTTTTTCAGGGCAAACTACTCTTTAACATGCTTATGCAAGTAAACCTGGCCTCATTTGTAAGATGTTTTTCCATTTATGTCCGTTAGCTGTTGTTTTGGTCTTGCTGTAAAGTGAGAAACACTTGCAGATACAGAAAAGAACAGAGTTTCTCTCCAGGGACGGACACTTTCCCGAGGCCAGACACACAAGTGCTCAGGCATAAGTCCCGCTGGAGTTCAGAAAGCTCTGATATGCTGAAATGTAAGGAACGCGGGAGAAACGTGGGCTTTAATGAGTGTTTTAGGTTATCTGCCGCTTCTCTGGCGATCCGTCGGCACGTTTCACAGGCAAAGTCGACGGCAAACGGAAAAGTTTTGTCTTTGTGTTGACGAAAGGTTTTGTTGTCCAACTACCCCCGTTTGCACGGATCCATGGGATGACAAAAACCACTGCATTATGAATGCAAGGTCAGGGCTTTGTGAAAAAAAAAATACACGTTTCTGTGCGCACAATGAATATATAATATGCATATAATACAATATGCATACGTATGACATCACCGTTGTGTAAATGGTTGTTATGAAAAAGCAAACGTTTTCGGAACTTTCTGGCAACGTTCTCTCAACATTGCTCCAGTAACATGATCTGGTCTTTAACTCTTTCCTGTTTAAATGTTACTGCTTACTAGTTCTTTGAGAACATTTCTCAAAAGTAACAATTTCCAAAACGCATTCAAAAGTAACATTCTCACGATGTTCGCAAAATTATAATATTTGCTATTTTAAAATAAAGTTGCTGTCCTGACGGTATTTTTCCACGCAACCGTTTGGTCAGCCATATTCTTCCCAATGTCATCTGCGTTCAGCAGAAGAAAGAAACAGCACAATTTTGGGTCGACAACACTACAAAAACTTTAAAAAACATTCGTCTTAAAGATCAAATAATGCACAAGACGAAAATCGAATGTTAAACTTGCACTTTGTGATATTCAGAAGAAACATTTCTCCGTTGAAGACAAGTTTGTAGGCTAAATCAAAGTCAATAGCATCTGAATCTAGGTTGAGTTTCAAATCACATTCCCGTGAATTAATCTCTCTCTTTGCAGTTTATACAAGATTTATGAGCGTTCGCTGGGAATTAAAGCCTTCATGTTGCAACAAAACCCTCTTCCAGCTGAGCTACAGGAACATCTAATACTGAGACCTGAACAACAACACGAAGCACCAGACGTAAGACTTTTCTCAAGATGCGATTTGGATGGGTTTATGTGTTTATCTGGATGAGTGATGTCTTTTCTTCATGGACTGGTGTGTTGGCTGTTCCCTTCACAGACGTCTATCACGGGTGTCATTTATCCTCATTACGGCCGAACATGACATGGCCGTATGGGCGTCCACGAGCGACTGATATCGATAGCTTCCATGGGACATTTGGCTTGTGTGTTTGTGGACTGAAGAGAAACAAAATTTGGTTAAAAATTCAGGTTAAAAGAGGAACAGAAATGCATGCCTCTCTTTCATTGGTCTGCCTCATTTCAGAAAAGAAACCATTAAACTGCAAAATACAGCAGTTACACCTTACGAGGAGTTAAGGAGTTAATTCATTATACATCCTACCAAGGACTTTCGGGAAGTTCATTGGGTTATTTGCAAACTGCGATTACCGCTGAAAATAGATTTGAGTCAGTTTTAAGTTTGCAAAATATAATAATGATAAAAAAATCAATTAGATTAAATTAGGTTTTCTGTTTTTAAGTTCATGTTTAAAAGCAGTCGTACCTTATTTGTTGTTTTTGTCATTTCCATTATTTTTTCCATATTTATTATTTTTCGTTTTTGTAGTCGCAAGTTATTTCACTTCAAGTTAAACAATGAAACTTGAGAAATGTAGTCTTGGCAACCGGCTGAAATAAGGTCTGTTTTTTTGACGTCCGTCATTTTCTCTTCAATATCAACACAATTCTATAGTTTTACCTGAATCTTTACCTGACTTTCATGAGTGCAGTTAGTCTTTTCCAGGGTTATCAGCGCTAACTGAAACTAAACCATCTTCGTTGATTGAAATAAAATAAATAAAATGCTATAAACAAACACTAAAATGCAGCTAGAAATACAGAATTTCTGAGTTGAATCATTGGCCGAAATTTCACTTTCCTGAAGAGAAACCAGTTGAGACGCACTGCTTTAAAGGCTGTTCTCTCCTTTAAAAGTGTTTCCATGCAGGATAGAGGCCTGAAACGTCTATGGTAGCTTTTTAGGGTTTTGCAGCAAGGTCAGTGTTTTTATATTTGGCCAAGTGAAAATTGTGCTGCTCGGGTTAGACGGCCGGTTCCCCCTCCTCTTCTCCCGAGCCGGTGCGTAATGTCCGCAATGCCCTTTTCAACTTGGTCAGAAGCACTTAGGATGAAAGGACTAATCGCATTGCTCCGGGCCGTTTCAAGGTCCTGTTGTCTTTATTCTGCAAACACATGCAAACTTCTTGCGTGGGTCGGCGCAGGCATGGGCAGGTGAGTCCCACGGCTCTGAAAACGCTGGAGAACCGTGGGATTTTTTTTTTTTTTTTTTCTTTGGTAAACAGCATGGCATGCTTGGATTTTGGCTGAGCTGCATTTCTAAATCAGTCCTGCGCGAGCGATTAAGACGGCGGTTTGTTCAGAGCGAACCCGTTGTTCTGTCTGATTAATTGTTATAAATGTAGCGGTGAAAGTCGTTTGAAGTAAGTTCATCTCAGACAGGAGAGTAAGCAATAAAATTATGCGTGCTAGTGATTTTAGTCGGGCAAATGTTTCCTTTGCATTTCCATTTTTATTGCTGTCTATTCCAGGCCATTGCATGGGCGATAGAAAAGCAAGCTCGAGCCCATTTGTTTAGATGTTTTGGGTTTTTTTTATATATGCTAAACTTTTCCATTAACATCCCACCTTCGCAATGAATTATCGCGCATTTAAAAAAGTCGGACGTACAATTTGTGTAACGCATAAATCTAATCTCATCAAGGATCGGTGAGCTTGGACTATGAAGTTCTCTCATTTGTATTAACGTTATGGAGCAGAAGCCTGACTGTGATTGGTGTTGTACAATTAAAAATGAAACCTATTTACGCAGCACTACTGTATTAGTGTTTGATTAGTGGTCTATTCTGTCATTTTTGACTAATGGAAACGCATGCAATTTGTGTTTGCATATAATATGATTCATTATTTTAGCATGCATCAAAATTAAGTAAACTAAATACATACAAAGCATTGATTTTTTTTTTTTTAACTTGGATATTTCTTTGGGTGTGTATTGCTTTGTGCATATAGCTTTTAAATATTACACGCATAAAAAAAGAACAAATAAATACCAGGTTCCCATTATTTCTCATTAAAGCGCAGCTCACTTCTTCTGAACATGCAAAACATGCATTCGTTTAGCACATACTCTATTTTTATGCAGCTAAATTCTCACTAAAACGGTTTTCATTGATATATTTTCTGTTGTCAGACAATGCATTTAACACGACATATAGATTAATCCACGACCCGTTTTGGCTACATGACCAGCTCTACCTTTCAAGATGTTAATCTGCACGAAAATCCTGATTTATAGTCGAGCCATCATCTCAAATAGCCCACACATAATATAAAGGGATTTCGGCCACACTTGCATGTAAAGCTGAAGATTGGTCGCTATAGGTGCTTTTAGAAAAAAAAAAGGGTCTGAAAAGTTGCTAAGTTGACAAAACTGGTGCATCGCCGTCTATTTCTCCAATCACAGACTAGGCCAGAAAATGAATGGCATTAAAATGAATTTGTGTTAACATGGTATTGATGCGTTCATTTTAACTTTCGCAAATTTTGAGTTCACTCAAAATGTCCCTTAGTATAAAGCAAAGCAAAGAGGTTAAAGAAAAAATATATGTAATTATAATTATTTGATTAATACGCGTTGTCCTTATATGTGAATAAATAAAGAAATAATGTCTGTTGAATCATTCGATCGGTCGATTTGTTCAAAACGCTGAAAATTGATTCCAAGGCGTTAAGAATCGAGAGTTGATTCTGATTCGACCGTCAAGTTGATTCAGAAGCCTCTCAAATGGACGGATGCATCCTATAAGGCACACAATTCATGAAAATAACCTGAAAGAAAACGAGTACGTACTGAGATCGTCTGAATTTGAGGATACTCTGTCCATGTTATTGTTAATATTATGCTTATTTTGATTCAGTGTAGAGTTTGTTCATTTTATACAAAGCATACAGTCCAAATAAACTGAAGTGTGCATTTATTTTAGACACTTCGTGTTTTGTTCAATTTATGCTATGACAAATTTCTTATTATAATATTTTGTTTTACAAATAAAGCTTCTTAATACAAGGATACTTAAGGAAGCAACCTTTATATCCTCCAGTCATGACGAAATCAGGTTCCTTCAATTGAAAAACAAGAATCAAGAAATAATCGAATACAACGATGAGGAGTTGATTCTTGAAATCAAATCGAATTGAATCGAATCGCAATTGGACTCAAGCGGCCAAATGTGTGTGATATGCGAAATGTGATAATGGTATTTTTCAATACTATTCATGGCAGATAGGATAGATGGTATGCACTTTGGGACACGGGGTGAGTCGTTGAATCGTTCACTAAACCGATTCGTTCGAAATGCTGAATTATTGCTTTGAGAATTGCTTTTGAGAATTTGAGAAGACTAACAGTGTCTAAAATGTTAGATACTCAATATTTGTTTACTGAAATAATATTTGTTATAAAAACAAATTTGTCATTTTGAGTTGTTCGTACAGAGACTAACGTAGAAACATGATTATGATCCGAACAAAATTAAATATAGACACATGAATGAACATCAAAGAGTATGTCAAAATATACATATATATATATACATATACTTTATTTTAGGGTTTCTTTTAATAGTTGCTTATTAGCATGCATATTACTATAATAATAGACACTTATTGTTAGTAATTAAGCAATGCCTTACTCTACATCCTTTATCCTTCAAAAAACCTAAACTTAACAACTAGTTGGGGGCAATGCATTAGTTTCATCTTCCTTGCAGTACATTAGACTTCTCATTTGCTTTTACATCGTTCACAGAGCATTATTTCTTAAAGAAAAGTTCCGGCGTATTCGTTAACGGTGGCGGCGGACGCTGGGTAGGAGACGGCGGTGCTCAGGTAGCGCTGACAGCTCCCAGCGCAGAGACCCTCCCCCTCATAAAGGCCGCTGTCATAAACGCTTCTTGTCGTCTGGCGTTGTGTGGCGGTGCTGAGACGGTTGCCAGGCAACCTGCTCTGCATTGATATGCGAGTTGGAGGGAATCAGGGGAAGCCTTCTGCCTCTGGAGCGTCAGTGCTGGGCGGCGCGACTCCGTCTGAGAACACACGCTCCAGGCTCCGCAGCTCAGAACATCACTTCAGCACTCTGAGGCACTTCACGTCCCAGTTTTGATCGTGTTTCCAACACCGGAGAAGCAGAACGAGGTCAGGAACTCTTTGAACACCTGAAGTTTAGGACCGAGGATCCAAGAGAAGAGCTCACGGAGTTGGTTAAGGCACCGAACCGCCCTCTCTCGTCTGGTCACCCGCGCAAGAACAAAGAGAGAGAGAGCGCTTCGCACGAGGAGCTCATGACAGCTCAACTCGGGAACAAGTGAGATGAAACTGGGCAGGAAAACACTGGAGCGCCGCGAGAAAACACACGCCTGGAAAGCGCAGCCTCTCTCCGTCAATCTGGAACTCCCTCCCAGCTAAAGGATGATGGGATACGGCCAGGGATGTGTGTGCGTTTCAGAAAGACGGTCCCGCTCAGCGCGTCCGATGCTATGTTCCTCCTGATGCTGTGCAAGGTAAGACGATCCGGAGGCGCGCGACAGGAGAAATCACGGAGAGATTTCACAGCAAAACTTACTTTACTGTTTAATTTCACGTATCCAGTTGAGCCAGTAAATACTTTGAAACCACACTGAAGAAAGAACGAGTATTAATAATGCAAAAGCGATGTTTATTCTTCCAAATTACAATAAAGTTACTGGAACTTTCATGATTACCGTATAAAAGAATCAGCTTTTTTTGAAGTAGGAAGATTGAAATTTGATTGATATTTTTTAACATATATATATATATATATATATATATATATATATATATATATATATATGCACAGCTATGGCATTAAGTATTATTAAAATTATTAATATTAATATTGCAAAAGCAGTAGATAAAGTTACTGGATTTTCTGAATAATTTTGTGCAATTCATGGCATTTACTGATATTTTAATAAAGAAATATGTGTTTCTGAAATCAGTTGAGGTTTAATTTTGTTGCACTGTAATAAAAAATAAGATGAACAATAGGATCAAAATGTTTTTCCAATTTCAATCTGTTTATTAAAAGGTAAACATTATCTAATTCAATTTATTACTCGCCTGCTTATTAAATTAACTGGAAAAAAACTTGTACAGCCAATTTAATTTTAAAATTAAGACGATTTTTGGCATTTTGTGACTGATTATAATACACTGTAGGAGTTAATATTCTTACACTGAAAAACAGACATCTAAAAATAGCACCATGTTAATTAAATGATTTCATTCACTATTACCATCACTGAACAGAATAGCTCTTTAGGGTGAAAACTGCAGTGTATTAATAATAAAGTGTAGGTTGTGAATGATTTTGAGTGTTTGTGACTAAATATGTTACGAGAAAGTGCTTTTGGCAGCATTATGTGCTTTAGATTGAATACGGTCGTAACATATAAAAACAGCTCCCGGTCAGATATAAAACAATGCTTGGGGAGTGTTTTCATGTGACATGTATTTGCTCACGAGTGTGTGTGTGTGTGTGTGTGTGTGTGTGTGTGTGTGTGTGTGTGTGCGTGCGTGTGTGTGTGTTTATTTGAACTACTTTTAAATCAACGCCGGCAGCCACACTGTCAGAGCAGCTTAATGTCTTCAAACATTTCATATGCCTGAAATAATTCGAGTGGGAAAAGGTTTGACCATTCACTTCTGCTGAGGAACGAAAGCTCATCTGGACATCATCTGTGTTTATCATCATCTGTTGCATGGATGCAGGGGTTTGCATCCATCCGGTATCCCCTAACATCTAATCACATTTAGTTTGAGCTGATCTCGGAGGGGTTCGGTGGAGTTCAGGTTAATTGGCAATAAAGAGCGCAGAAGAGCCTCTTCATTAGAAAGGTGTCCAAATATTTTTCGTCACGGTGCAAATGCAGCCTGGCAGCAAAATCTTTCAATTTGTCTTCTGTCAGGCTGCTCTTGCAACTTGGTTGCATCAAGTCTGGTTATGTGGGTTCCCTGCAGAAAATATCATATCTGCCATTGCCGAGAAATGGGATTTAGAAAAAGATATTTGCACAAAATCCAATCTGCAAACTCGGGGGTAATCGGTCATTTTTATGCAGTTGACAAAAAGTAACTGGGCAAAAACATCGATAGCCTGTTTTAATAATTCTCTGTTTGCAGGTTCTGTGCATTTGTAGGATTTAGTTTTTCCCAGCAAAACCTTGTCTATTAAGTTTGTCGTATACTGTTGTGTGAATTAAATACTGTGAATTAAGAGGGGGGGAAATATGTTAATATTTCACAAGCAGCTCGGCTTTATTGAAAAAATGTATTCCTATTTTTCTACGTTTTACATTTATTTAAAATATAATTAAATGACTTTTAGCTATTTCTGAGTGAATGTATATATATATATATATATATATATATATATATATATATATATATATATATATATATATATATATATATATATATTTTTTTCCCTCTTAATTTATAGGATAAAATGTATATATGAAATGTATGCATATTTATTTAATCAACATTTTGGTTAACTACATATACATTTACAAATGTGAAAATGTCACTTTGCAGATTAAATATATATATATATATATATATATATATATATATATATATATATATATATATATATATTATTTATTTATTTATTTATTTATTTATTTATTTTTTTTTATTATTATTATTTATTTTTATATTAAATAATGTTTTTATCAATCACAAAAGAGCATGTTATTCAACCGAAGTAAAAGTCTTGCTTTGTTTGATCTGATATCATTTATGTACATTTGACTTTTATCAGATATATGCTAAAATTAAAGTGTAGGATTTACTTAGAATTTTTACTGCAGAATTACTAGTAAATTTCAGGAATAATTACACTGTAAATAAGTTGTGAAATGATTGTAACATATTTTTGGAAGAAAATACTATTTTCAGCATCTACTTAATAACGCAATGCTCAATTCAATGAGTGAGCTGCCGTTTCTTTGTTAGATTTCTGATCAAAGATTCTACGTCACACTGCACACCATTTTGTAACACTGCATAAAACACGACATTTTTAAGTAGAAAGAACTTCAATAATTGTTACTTACAACTTTGAGGAATAGATTTTCACATCCTGCATATTTAAAGTTTCAGAAACGACAAAAATATCGATCAACAGCTTCTACGAACGCCAAGCGAGAACGTCAATAGACGGCTGCTGAAATCTCTCGGGTGTTTCGAAGGAGCGCTTTGTGGAAGTTTTTCTTACTCTACAGAGCACATGCGTATTTCAGGAGGCCGTGATGTTTCGTTCGAGGTTTGCAGCACATAAAGTGTAGTTTTGATTTCCAAAAGCCTCGTTTTCTTCGAACAAGCACCCCTAAAACCAAGAGCGCGTGCATTCACTCTCACGCTCTATTCTTAAGTCTATATCAGATGATATGTCCAGCTCATCATGGCCAGTGTTCCTGGACTAATGTCCTACAGCTTGGCCGGCTCGATGTGGTTTTCGTCCCAGCTGGCCAGTTGGTGAAGTGGTTTTGGACGCCGTCCACTTTGTTTCTGAGCGGCGTGCAGCTGCTCTCTCCGGCGAAGCCTGGATCCTGGCACGTCTGACACTCTCTAGCATGTCTTCTATCAGCGCAGAGCAGTTGTCTTCATGCATGAGAGCTCATCTAGCGCACAATAGGAGGGTTCGCTTCGAGGAAAGCCCTGTTTATGACACTCTCAGAGGACCACACACACACACACACACACACACACAAAACCTCAACATGCACTAAAGTCTCAGCGTAGTGTCAGTTTGCTTCGTGGTGAGAATATGGAGGGAAAAAAAAATCTGCTGCAGATTCTGATGTTGAGGCTCAATGAGATCTTTACAACAGCACAGCAGATATATGTGTGCTTTGATGTTTAAAGCGCCGTATATATATATATATATATATAAAAGTGATTGATTGATTGATTGATATGAGCCCTCACTCTATATTTCCAATAATGTCTGAAGTGAGATCGAAATGATCCAAACGTACAGCAGTTAACATCTGAAGTGGATCGAAACATGCTTATCAAAGACAAGAGCGCCAATCGATTTTATGCTTTAAGACAACTTCGATGAATGCTGATCGAGAGACGAAGAAATAAACGCTCCTCAGAAGACGGGAGATGTTTTGGAGGCTCGTGAAAGTACGATCCTGACGACCTGAGCTGCTTCAGTCCTGTAGAAGTAGCTATTATGACGTTTAGTTGACTTTCGCTTCCAGTACGACGGCTCTTTTAGAGATTGCGGAGCGCGCCGTCCAGTGGGATTCTAGGAAAGATCGTCCTGAATAGACCGGCGTTCCTGCGCGGCATCCATTGTGTGTTTCCTCTTCCAGCGTTCGTGACAAAAGGCCTGGCAGTCTGCTGTCCGGCCCTCATGAAGCGATCGGATGCCAAAGCGCATGAACGACTGCATTCATCGTGAATCTGACCGTGAACGAGTCTCCGGGGATCCCGAAATCCCGTCATCCAGCAGTGCAGCGTGTCAATCTGCCATCAGACGCCTCTTTCTTCAGCTCCAACTCAAGCTTGATTTTACATATAGATGTTTATGTTGTTCCTGTCCCGGACCAAGACTTGTTTAAACACCCATGAAAACACTGAATGGATTTAAATAACGATCCTAAAAGTGCCCATGTTTTTGTGTAATGATCTTTGCTTCTTGGCTGCACACTACTTCGCATATATTGTACTTATAATATAGGTTACATTTATCCATTAATTATTAGAAAGCATGAATGCTAAATTGGGTCAGCAACACCAAATACATGTTGTACGTGATGAAAACTTCATCGTTTTCCCAAGTTCGAGCACATTTTTTTCAGCGCTCGATTATGTTTTATTCAGGAGATGATAGAAATAAATATATATTTGATGAAAAATCTCTCTCATGCGCCTTAATAAATCATTACTCTAAAAGCTTGAGGAAAACCAGAGCAACTGAGCGGAGAAATGCTGCACTGGCCGTTACATTAATATACAGTTCTAATATTCTGATTATTGCTAGTATTTTTATTTGTAAAAATATATCATAGTTTTATTAAAACATGTTTTAAATAATAATGAAATTCATTAAAATGTACTATTTTAATAAAAAAAATATATATATATATATATTTGTATTATTTAGTATTTTTTAAATTAAATTTTAATTTAATTAAAAATGTAATTAATAAATAATAAAAAAAACATGTTGGACATGTACCAGGATATTCTTTACTATCTGTTAAAGCACAGCATTAAAAAAACACACACACACACACACACACACACACACACATATATATATATATATATATATATATATATATATATATATATATATATATATATATATATAAAATAAATATATAGTTTTTTTGTGTGTGTGTTGTTAAAAACGGCTAAAAACTAAATTAATAAAACAATACATTTATTTAGCACCATATTGCATGCAAAATAATTGTAATTCCAAAATTTATATATATAAATGTGTGTTATATTTTGTAGGGACGGCTAAGTAGGAAGCCTGAAATAACATTTTCAAGTTAAAAAAAAGTCTTTGTTATATCTACAGTTTTATTCATTTCTGTATTTACAGTATAGGTTGCTTTTTACCAGTATGCATGCTGTTCATACATTCCTATTTAATTGTTTGAATATTTTAATTCAGTTCGCTAAACACACTTTTTGTGACCTTCACGAAGATACATCTACTGATGGTCAGCTGGTGTGTGTGTGTGTGTGTGTTCCAGATTGGCGTGAGAGGAAAACTGCAGACGTCTCCAAGGAAAATGGTAAACACTGCTCTGAGTGATGAGGAGAAGGGCATTCAAGACAAGGAGAGCAAGGAAGAGTCCATCCTGGCCATGCTGGGAATCATCGGGACGATCCTCAACCTCGTCGTCATCATCTTCGTCTACATCTACACCACCCTGTAGGATCCTCTGAACTATGACCGGCGGTGAGACTCCGGCAGGGCATCATGGGACAAGACAGACGCCGCGGCGACGGAGGCCCACAGACGATGCCAGGAAGCACATCAGCTGTAAATATGCACGTTATTTCCGTATTCCCACCCGTTCCCGGATGTTTCCGTGCATGGCTCGGTCAACGGGACGCCCTCGTTCGGATCCAACGGTGTGTTTTTTACGAGCAACCACACAGACGTTTCTTACGAACTTTTGCAGGCGCCACTTTCAGGTTTATACCGTACTTAAAGCGCCTGGTTTTGCAGTGCATTTAATGGAATTGTTGAACTGTTTATTCATTTTGTGCGACGCTTATTGGCAGATGTTGTTCAGTACTGTTTTGTTTGGGTGTTGAAGCTGTTTTAGGACACGTGGGGTGGTTTTCCCGTGAAGGTGTTTCTTACGTACGTGGGTTTAAATATATTACCGTTTCTCACCGAGCAATCTTTGTTTACTCAAACAGACAGACTGTTCATCATACGAGCAGACAGCGTTGCCTTAAGAACGATCCATCGTTTCAGATCATATTTAGACGCACACAAGCATCTTATAATTAGTTTTTCTGTATTCCAACATCAGGCTGTGCTAACATTAACGAAAGCACAAGAATATTTGCAGGATGAATGAATGTATATTATGTCGGTGAAGCATATTTATGAAGATAAGACAAAAGGTACAGATATCGGTGCATAAAGTGCCTGTATTTCTGCAAGCTATTCTGTTTAAATAATCTTAGCGTGCATTATTATTATTAACAATAAGAGCCTTTCCTACCTTTCGGCTTTTGTTTGAAAATCATACATACATTTTATAATGACAGAAGGACAGGAGAACGATCATCAGACGTTAAAGGAGTACGTAATTCATGTCAAATGATGTTTTTTCATATCTACAGGGACAGAGCGGTCGAGTATTGCGGTAATACTACAGTAATACTTGTACATTATGTATTTGAACATGTATTATTGCTACTGCTGATTTAGTAAAGATCGATAAATCAAATGTTCTTGTTAAATAAACTGACTGGCTTGTTTCTTCGTCGAACTCATCTGCATTTCGTGCAATTATGGGATGCGCATTATGCGCGGTTGCCTAGCGACAAGCGATTTCCAAAAAAAGTTCAGCTTGTCTGAAGTCAAGGTCGCGATTTCTGAGCATCACGACGGGGCGGGTTGCAGCGTTTTTATGCGAAGGCGAACTCATTAAAGTTGCGTGACCGTCGAATCTAAAACCTAACATAAAGAACAAACCACTTCCCGTCGTGCGTGCGTCAAAATAATTAGGATTCTCAAAGGTGTGCCGGAATAAGGCTTTTCAGAGAAAGAAAGACGGATCTTAAAAAAACGGATGATGCAGTCGAGCGAGTAAACAAGGCCTTGTGCAGAAATACAGATGAGCCCGGGAGCCTTTGTTTTACCTGGATAAAGAGCGTCCAGATGCCAAAGAGACAGAAAACCTTCAAAGTCCTCGTTCTGCGAGACTCTCACTCACACTTTCAGCTTACGAATTCAAGACAGATGGTGAAATATTAGGCTAGAACTGCTAATGCGTCTTATTCCTGGTTGATTCGTTCGACGGGCTGATTCAAGAGTCACCGAGGAGTCAAACCAGACTTCACTAAAAGAAACGAAACGCACTTTTCACACGAAGGAACTAAACTCGAGCCTTTGATTGGGACGGGACCGCAAAAGGTTCAAGAAGGAAGTCGTTTGTGAACCCAGTAATGAATACAAACGATTTTTCTGTTCATTAAAGAGTTGTTTTGGGAACCGGACGTTACGGATTGGGTTTTTTTCCACTTTCATTCGCTGGTTATGAACTAGTGTTCAATCGATGGGTTTGGGGCTGTTTTGTGAACTGCTCTGACTGACTCGTTAAAAAGAATCGGTTCGCGAGAGTCATTTTTGAGGAATCGTCATTACGGACGGTGTTATGTTCATTCTCGCGTTCAAGAAACGCCGGCTTTAAACAATCCACTGCTGAAAACACGAGTTGAAAAAGAACCAGCTCGTGTGAGTCATTTTTCAGGAATCTGACATAACGGCGCTCACTTGGTTCACCGCCATGCGCGGAAATCGCCGTTAAAATGGTCAATAAAAACGGCGGTTGTGACTTTTTATAGCAATCGTTTTGTGAAAAATGCAAAAAACAAAATGAACTGCAACTTTTTTATCTCGCATTTTTTAATAGAAAAACAAAAACGTAATTGCATTTTTTGAATCTCACAATTCTAATTCCATTAAAAAAATGAATATATAATTGCGCATTTTTATCACGCAACAAAACCACGATCGAATTTGCCAGTTCCTATCTTGAGATTCATTTTTTTTCCCATCTCACGACGGAAATAAGCTTCCAAGCCTCCATACGAAATAAATAAATCGCGTTATTTATAGTTGGAACGCCAACTATTTGAGACTGAGCTCCACAAAATCCCTGGCTTGGGGTCGTCCAGGTATCTGAACAAAGCCTTGGTTCATTTTGACTCGGTTCCGGGGTAAGCACAAACAATGCGATTAAGAAAATGAAACATCACTTGCGCTTCTCTGCTCGTGTCTAATCTTGTGTAAGGAGGAGATATTCTGGGTCTCTGGGAGCCGTATTGGAAATCTTTTGTACGATATTGAAAACTCATCTCATCTCGTGCCACACCTGTGAGATGATGGAGCTTCTGGTTTTCATCAGAAGGACATTACAGGTTGTCCATTGAATCGCTCGGGCCGAGTTAAGGGAGTGAAATGGCTTGGCGGTGAGCCGCCTGTCTTACATAAATTTCATGGGCTCTGCGCGCATTTCATCTCTCAAAACTGATTCAAGCGTTGAAAAAAAAAAAATCCTGATCTAAACCAGAGAGACGCTGATACCCATGACCGATCCCAAATCCAACATAAACCTCGGGAAAAAAAAAAAAAAAAGAGGAGATATGAATAATAAAGTGCGCTGTACTTTTAGCTTTTTTTTGGAAGAAGATTGAAAGTTATATTAAAAAGTATAGTGAAAACTATTCGGCTTGCACCTAACAAAAGCCGTCGTGCATTATGGGATGCATGAGGTGTAGTATTGCCTAGCAACAATCACGAGGTGTAGTGTTACCTAGCAACAATCAGTTCTAATAAATAAGTATATATATATATATATATATATATATATATATTTTACACTATTTTGAAATAAATTCACATTTAGGCCACAATGAATGAATCCAAACTGCCGGGTTTCACAGACAAGGTTTAAGCCTAAACTTGACTGATCTTTAAGCGTTCTGTCTTAAGACGCACACCAGTAAAGCTTAAAAACTGAACTAATCCTGGCTCAAGCTATGAATCCAGGCCATAGTGTTTTTTAACTAAATTCTGTTACTTTGAGCTCTCTGTTCATCAAAAAATCAAACACGCGTGACAGTTTTGGCACGAATATCGACTGTTTTCAACATCGATGATAATCAGAAATGTTTCTCAAGCAGCAAATCAGAACGATCAGAAATGCAACAGAAATAAATGACGGTTTAACAGATACTCGCATACAAAACAGTCCATTTGCATTACAATAATATTTTATATTTCATGTTTTTTATTGTTTTTTAGACCAAATTAATGCAGCATTGATAAGCAAAAGGAGATTTTTTAGTGACCCTGATTATTAGTGCATATAAATATATATATATATATATATATATATATATATATATATATATATATATATATATATATATATATATATATATATATATATATATATATATATATATATATATATATATATATATATATATATATATATATATATATATATATATACGTATATATATATATATATATATATATATATATATATATATATATATATATATATATATATATATATATATATATATATATATATATATATATATATATATATATATATATATATATATATATATATATATGGTGCAAAATGAAATGTAATAATGTGTTAAAATTGCCATGAATTTACCATGAAAAAATCTAGAATGTGTTAATGCAATATTTCTCACTAAAATCAGCCTGCTGCAATAAGTAAATGTTTTATTTATTAAGATGCCAAAAATAGAATATTCCTACCATGTTTTCTTTGTTTCTGTCTCTCTCCTTCAGCGTCTCCTTCCTCCTTGTCTTTCTGACCCTTGACACTGATGATAAGATCGGCTCCTGCCGCGACAAACCACAGGAAAGACGGTCCCGACAAGATGTTAAACCTGCAGAAATGATTTCATTATTAAGTATTTATATGTCGTTTTTCAGTATAAATATAGAAACTAATTTAAGATGCATTTACCGGAGAAGCGAAATGACGTGATATTAACATCAAGACATCCGAGATCTAGACGAGTTTGTGTCTTCATCGGATTTGAAGATGTGCGGCACTGCAGCAGGGCCTCAGCAATGGATGTGAATGGGTGCCGTCGGAACGAGAGACTGATAAAAACATCCACAGCACTCCGGTCCAGCGGTTAACATCCGGAGAAGACAAAACCATCAAGGTGTTTTTAACTAAAATACTAGCCCATGATTCATAATAACAAAAAAAGTGTTCTGGTCTGAATCAGGAGAGAAATCTGCAGTGTTTTCACGCCAAAGCTGGATCTGGATGTATTTTCTCTTCACAAGACTTTAACTGACGGACCGGAGGGCTGTGGATTGCTCTGAAGTTTTTAATAGCTGTTTGGATTCTGACGGCACCCATTCACTTTCACAGGATTTATTGCTCAGACGGTGATGCAATTCTATTTCTAAAAATCTGATGAGTAAAGAAACTCATCTAGAGCCTGGATGGCCCGAGCGTGAAAAAATCCCCCAAAAAAACAAAACAATTGCACCAAAATAAAATACGTTTATGCTTAAAACAAGAACAAATATGTGTGAATGGGCTACGAAAAATGAATTAAGTGTATTTTTCTGATTCTCTTGGCAGACATTTATTCATAAACCTGCTTCGTTTGAACAGATTTTTCAGAAAGCAGGAAAAAAATGGTTCAAAGCGTCCAATGTCCAGTCGTTTGTGATTGTCGTCAGCGTGCGTGTTGATTAACTTGAAATAAGATGCACAGATGCTGAACTTTCAGAGCAGATGTTTGTCTGATCACACACATCTGACCGACCTTGACTAAATGAGAGCCTCGTGAACGCAGTTACGGAAACATCATCTTGCGGGAGCTCTTGTGTTGTGCTTGACGTCTGGACAGTGATTAATTATGTTCATATTTACTCACTCTGGAGCGGCGCGGGAAGTCAAGCTTGAGTTCTCACCGCTTCTTTCACTTTCGTTTTATTCAGATTTCTCAATTCAACCCGGAGTTTCACGAATCATAAACATCGTTTCAAAGCGGCCTCGTCTCATCTTCATCTTTATGCCTTAAAGTCAAAGTTAGAAAAATAGAGCTAGATCGTATAATATAGTTTACATTTTGAATTAAACAATCAAGTATAATAAAATAAAAAAATATATGTACATATTGAAAAATTGAAGGAAAAACATTTTTTAAATAAAGAATAAAAATAAATGAAAATACATAAAATACAAGACTAAATGACAAAAATATATATAATAAAAATTATATATATATATATATATATATATATATATATATATATATATATATATATTATTAACAAATTAAATGCAAAAAAATTATATATATTTTTAAATTAAATTAATCAAAAAATTAATTCAGCTGATTTGCTCAGACTAAAGCTGAACTTGCAGTACTTATTAAAAAAATATTAACCTATTTTAATAATTAATCAAATAATAATAATGACAGGCTCTTGTTTGTTAGTTTTAGTCTCATGCAGCATGGATTCTTGCATAATATTTACATTTGTGGTATTAAATTGATATTTCAGCAGAGAAAAGTTGAACCTTTTTCTAAAGGCTAGTTGCATGTACAGTAAAAAAAACAAAGTATTAATAGTTATTAATGAGCTTTATGTAATGCTAATTCCATAAATACCATATACTCATTATTCAGTGGTGCATATATTTAGGATTTTGATTTCACGCGGCTTTTGATTGGTAAAACCTCAAAAATCACAGGGAAACTGAATAAGTTCTATGCATTATATAATCCACACACTGATAACAACTACGCTGTTAAAGAACACGTTCTTCCTCGCTTCAGGACCATGTTGGAATTCGATTTGGAATAAAACCACAAGCTTTGGTGGAAAGCTTTGGCTTTTGGTAAAAATCACCTTTATTTTGCGATATGAAGCTGTTCAGAAACCAAAAGAGACGAGACACGGAGAAGGACAGCAGATTGAACACTGAGTCCGGTTGAAGACGGACAACATCTTACTTTGAAGTGTCACGGTGATTCACAACCTTAGCTTTCACACACACACACACACACACACACACACACACACACACACACACACACACACACACACACACACACACACACACACTGTTGACTGTGTGTGTGTGTGTGTGTGTGTGTGTGTGTGTGTGCGCGAGAGAGAGACACTGCCCTCTGCTGGAGAAATAAATCCACCTGTTTGTTTGGCTTCATCAATATTTAATAACTCAAACTAAATTTAACATTCAAAACGTGAGCAAACAAAAAAAAATTATTCAATTGCAACAATGCAAAAATATTTTCTGGAGTGTTTTAACTTTAGTTTTTTTTCTGCTTATATATATACAACTTTATATAGCTGGGTAAAAAAAAAAATATACTAGCGTTTTTAGGAAAAATTATAATAATAATAATAATAATAATAATAATAATAAAAATACATTTTAATATATACAAAAATATACAAAGAATAAAATTTAAATAAATAATTAAAAAGATAAATAAAGACATCAGCTGTTGAGTTGAATCATACTGCATGAGTTATTGCATAATATAAATACATGTGTGTGATTCATTATTAGTTTATCACAATTATTAACGTTTTCCAAAGTCTTTCTGTGCGAAAACAAAAAGTGTTACTTTGGTAGTAATTTCATCAGTCCCCAAAGTACACTGTAAACAAATAGTTTTCAAAGATGATATTAATAAAATATAACTTTTGCAGTGTGTTTAACTTTTTCTGCTTCACAATTTCCTGTTTAATTCCACGTCATTGGCTTTTATTTGTAATCATTGGTAAAACTGACTATTGTATTTGTGTGTGTGTGTGTGTGTGCATACTTTCTATAGAAATGCTTCACTTTCTATCGTTGCGTTTATGTATTTCGTAGTCAATGCAAGGTATTTAAAGCTTTCTTTCCCCAGCGTGGCTACAACAGTCCTCTATTTTGTCTGTTTTTAACGCTTTCATCCGAACTGAACCTAGTCCTAAAGA
>NW_025048156.1:592500-642500 GCF_018831695.1 Puntigrus tetrazona
CACTAAAAGCCCATGCAGGAGAACAAGACACCTGCTCAGGGCTCTCCAGCACATCAGAAGCCGTCTGTCTGGAGAACATCTTTATGCCACGGGCTCATGTTCTTCTGAAACCAAAGCACTTTTATAAAGTCACGGCTTTAAACTCACACGGCACGTCACGCGGGATTCGGCACGAGGCTTCTTTAAAATTAAAAAAAGATAAATAAAATAAAAGGTATTTGCAAGCTTTCTGTCGTAATTGATTGCGATTCTAAATAAATGCAAATTTTTAAAAAAATAAATTTTGAGATATAAACTCAGGAATAGCGCTTTTTATTTGAATGGTGAGTTACATCAGAAAATTGCAGGAAAAAAAGTTGCAATTAAAAAACAACATTTCAAAATGTAATAATAAATAATAAAATAATAATACATTTTTTTTTACATTTTTCTTACAAAATCTATACATAGATTCAGAATTAAAATAAACTTCAAAAATGTCAAAAATAAGTCTCAGTAATGCTCTAAGGGCAGAAAAAACTAAATAGCAAGATACGGGCTAACTCGGGGGGGGAGAAAAGAGTCGAAATGTGAGGCTGAAACTTAAAAGAGAGATAAAAAGTCAAAGACAGACTTTCTGAACTCTGGAGAGAAACGTCACGCAAGGTCTTCGTGTTTTATTTCGTGGAGTAGGTCTATTAATAGTTAGTGAGGTAGTTTAGGTTTAGCAGGCTTAGGGACGGAGAATAAGGCATTCATATGAGCTAACTATAGAGCAACTAATAGATGTAACCCCCCAAAAAGTCTATTTTTTAAAAGATTATTGAGAATAAATGTAAAATACGTGTAAGTGCATCAACTTAAACTCTTTCTTTGATATGAAATGTGCTTGTATTTCCCACTTGAGTGATTCAGAATAGAAGTAGGTCAGTTCTATGAGGACAGCTCATTAGGATGGAGCGACCATTTCATTCATTCACTAATCAAGCTTTTGTTTAAAGCTCTGTCCGTCTCCAGTCACTTTTCTTCACTATTGAAATGACTTTATAAAACTGTGTGCGGTGTGTCCTAATGAGTCCGCACAAATAAAATACTGGTTCTTTTATTAATAATGCATGCTTAAAAAGAAACACGTGCTATTTTAGTATTATTGATAAACATTTATATTGCTTTTATATTTTTTTTATTTTTGTATGTTTTAGTTATTTTGTGTTGCGTTTGCATTTTTAATTATAATCTTTTTTTTGCATGTCATTATTATTTGTAATTTTTTTTTTTTTTTATTACGTTTTTTTTTACTTTTAATGTTATTTGACGAGGTTTGAGTGCTTTATTATTTTGCAGAAAAAATCTAACGAATGCATTAAACCTTAACGATTTAAGCGATTCTTTAAAATTCAAAACAAATCTTTAAAGATATTTATTAACATTCTATTTATGTACTAAAACGAAAGAAAAAACATTAATTAATAACCTCTTGCGATCTCTATTCTAATTATATTCTTAAAAAAAAAATCATTCACTAACTCCTTTTTTTCTTATATATAAAAAACGTATTTTTCCTTTCCATCTATTGCTTTTCTTTTTACTTATTATACAGTAATAAAACCAAAAAGGTCATTGTAATAAATGTAATAAATCCAAAATGAAACTGAACAATATGAAAAAACCAAAAAAAACAGGCTTTATTACAAAAAAGCTATAAACTAAAGAAAGTAATGAAAGTAATGTTTGTGATCAGATGGTGCCGTCACAGTAAAGCTTTTCTGAGGGAAGTCCAGTAGATATGGGCTTTGATTGTCTCACTCAATAAATCACCATCACTTCACACTTTCTGTATATTTATAGCACATTAATGAAGCCCGAGATGCCCGAGAAACTCGCCTGAAGCCGCAGACAGCTTTAACCGTGTCCCTCAAAATATGAAATATGTGAAAATATTCAGCAGCGTTCGTCTCCGCTCCTCCACGTACACAGATATTCCTCACATGCAACTCATGAAATAAAATTGCTAATAAAATTGTGGTATTAGCTGAGCTGCAAAGCATTACTGCCACCATTTAGTGCTCTTTTAGGTTTAGCGATGCAAGCAAAAGAAAAATAATAATATAAAAGCCGGGTTCAGCCTGTTGGTTCTGAGTTGCATTTAATATTTTTACCCATTTTTTTTCTGCATTTTGAAAATGCTGGGTTGTTATTTTTTCACCCATATGCTGGGTTCATCTCGTTGGGTCATTTTACTTTTATACACTTTTTTTTCGGGTTATTTCTTTTTTTTTTTACCCAACCACTGGGTTCACCCAAATAAATTCAATTTGTCTCATTAATAATTAATTAATAATTCTCTGTGTGATTTTTTTTTTCATTTCCAGACCATTTCAAGTCCAGCATTATGCTATTTTTTAACAACAGTTGGCATAAATAAACAACCCAGAAACATTGAACCCGACCAATCAGAAAAAACCCACTATTTAACCAGCGCTGGGTTGCCAAATAACCTTTTTTTTGAGTGCAGGGAATACTCTACTTTAAAAATCCAGATAAACATTCCTGTTGAAACTTCTTAGTATTAATGCTGTCAAAACCACTGAACGACATTAGAATTTTCTACTTAAATATTACAAAATTAAAATTATATTTGAGTTTAAAAGGCGTCATTTCAGTTAATGGCCACAAGAGGGCGCCATCAAGCAAAATATTATACGTTTCTTCAATGCGTACTAACAAAAATTACTGTTTTTTTAATGATTATAAACCGATATGCAATCAATAAAGAATTAAGAGCAAAAAAAAACTTGCATTGCGCATGCATTTGTAGCTCAACAAATGTCGTGCAAGACGCGAGCGATAGATCTCCCGCCAGAAAATGGCTGAACGTTTCCGTTTTCCATCATTTCCACACCGATGCTATTTTGAACGAACAATGAACGAACGAACGAACGAACAATGTAGCAGATTCATCTGTGGGTACGCTAACGAAAGCGTGAAATGCACCAACGCTTGCATCGTCGCTAGAATCCCTAGAACAATCGAAAAATAATTCGATTATTTGTCGAATGTAGAGGGTTTTTTCTTCTAAATTGGACAAATGAAGCGTTTGGCAACCCTACTGTGCATCACGAGCAGTGTGTGTGTGTGTGTGTGTGTGTTTCAGCTTCCGGTGATGAGCGGCGCGTTCATGGACTCGTCTCCGCTGGACGACTGCAGCGCGGAGCACTCTCTCTTTAACTCGTCGGCCAGCGTGAACGCAGCGGGCCCCGGGTCATCAGCGCCGGTCCGGCCCGAGGAGCCGCAGCACGTGTCCAGCGACGCCGTCTGGCTCTGGATCGCCATCATCGCCACCATCGGAAACATCGTGGTGGTCGGAGTCGTCTACGCTTTCACTTTCTGAGGCTGCGTGAGACTCGGCCGGCTGCTCACGGAAAGAACCGGACCTCCTTAAACATCTCCTCCAGACGCGGTGCTAGGTGCTAGTCAGTGTTACAAGTGCAGAGAGCGTCATATAAAAATGTTCATTTTTATTATTTTTCTATTTTAACAATAGTTGGCATAAATAAACAACCCAGGACGTTGGGTGAAAACACTGAACCCCACCAATCAGAAAAACCAGCATGAGTTCTGTCCGGTTTTTAGCCAGCGCTGGGTTGCCAAATAACCTTTTTTTTGAGTGTAGGGAATACTCTAGTGACCGGCAAGGACAATAGCATCCACACACACACACACACTCACACTCACACACACACACACACACACACACATATATATATATATATATATATATATATATATATATATATATATATATATATCATTTTTTTAAATAATAATAAAAATTACACACACACATATATATATCTTTTTTTTTAATTAATATTAAAAATTACACACACACACACACACACACACATATATACATATATATATATATATATATATATATATATATATATATATATATTTTTTTATATTTTTTATTTTTATTTATATTTTTTTTCAGCTAGGTTCCAAGGAATCAATTCTCTTATTAAGTGAATAAAAACTACATAAACATTTTAAAA
The DNA here is from genome assembly GCF_018831695.1 of Puntigrus tetrazona. NCBI lineage: Eukaryota > Metazoa > Chordata > Actinopteri > Cypriniformes > Cyprinidae > Puntigrus > Puntigrus tetrazona. Next base: position 596,538 of record NW_025048156.1, read on the forward strand.
AATGATGAATGACGACTATTATACTTTCAGTTTATTTTTAAAAACAGACATCACTTTTAAAATTGTAACTTTTTTTATGTAAAGGTTTTTGTAACGTTGTTGCCGTGCGTTTCTGGTATTTTTATTTTTATTTATTCATCCATTCATTTCCTGTATCTTTGTAGTTTTTCATCTTAGAGCATGACGTTAAACGATATATGAAACGGTAAGACGTAATAGTCCTGGACTAAAAAGTAAACCCATCCGTTTCAACCGAAATGAGCTTGATCTTAAAACATGTCTTAAGACGCACACCAGTGTATTTCTAAGGCATGCTTATATAAAATGTCCTAATATAACTACCTAATGTCTATAATAGTGGACCAAAATATTACATAAAAATATCTAATAATAAAATAAAATAATGAACACTTACAATAATGAAAAAAATCATTACTTAAAATAAAATAGCAGCAACCCCGATCATGATTGCATGGTTTTACCTGGTTTCAAGCCAGTTTCACTCCACATTTCTTTTCTACCTCTCACAATAAAAAGAAAAACACTTAGTTTCCACGCTTACTAATATCAGATTAATCCAGCGTGATAAAGAGAACGGACTCTTTGGGGAATCTCATCTAAATGCTGATCTGGCTTTGATCATCTCTGGTCCGGCAGCGGCTGTCGCCATGGTGATTAATCCTTTCTAATTAAGGACTCTTAAGGATATGCAAATAAGAGTTAGTGTTCAACTCAAGAGAGTATCCTCTGTGTCTGGTTTATGATGGCGTCACAATAACACTTACAGTGAACCTGTATGAACCTCTGCCTTTATCATAAAAGGTTTTCATGCTTGTTTTTAAAAACCCGACTCCATTCATGGCCTTTTTTCTTAAGATCTCTAGAGATATCTCAAGCCTAGTTCGTGTATAGTGCATCTAAATGTGCTTATTTTTCCAAAACCAGAGTTGAACGAATCTGCTTCTGTAGCTTTTTGGGTAGAAAGCGAAGAACTATTAAACGTTTAACAGCCGGTATGTGTCTGTTTCCCTGTCTGACCTCAGACCTCAGCTGTGATATCTTCATAATGAGCCCGTATGATGATGTTTTCCTATTTAACAAGCTCTGTTTCTACACAGCGCTGACAGCTCAGTCAATCTGAAGCCAATCATCAGCTCTCAGGTTCCTCAGAATACATGATATCGCTTTCTATATGCATTATGGATCATCATTTGTAAAACTGCCTGAATGCATCGGTACTGACGACTCTAAAGTATTGCAAATTTAAAAATAGTGTAGAGAATAAAAATAATTATATATATATATATATATATATATATATATATATATATATATATATATATATATATATAAATAATCTTATGTATATGTATATATTTACTTTTTTATATTTTTTATGTATATATACATATATATACACACACACATATATACATACACATATATACATATATATATAATAAATAAAATGACTAGACATGCCTTTAAATGATTTCAATAAATTAATCTTTTTAATAACTAAATGACATAATATTATAAATACAAAACTATTAAAATATATATATATATATATATATATATATATATATATATATATATATATATTTATTTTTATTCTTAAAAAATTGCTTATGTATATGTATATTTATTTTTATATATTTTTAATGTATATATACACATATATACATATATATAATAAATAAAAATGACTAGACATTCATTTAAACATGCATTTAAATTCAATAAATTAATATTTTTAATAACTAAATAACATAATATTATAAATACAAAACTATTAAAATATATATATATATATATATATATATATATATATATATATATATATATATATATATATATATTTATTTTTTTATTCTTAAAAATTGCTTATGTATATGTATATTTATTTTTATATATTTTTTAATGTATATATACACATATATACATATATATAATAAATAAAATGACTAGACATTCATTTAAACATGCATTTAAATTCAATAAATTAATATTTTTAATAACTAAATAACATAATATTATAAATACAAAAGTATTAAAATAATGATACATTTTTTCATGAATATGTTACTGTATCCTAGATATTGTACAGTATGAACTGTGCCTCTCAACACTGATGTTAGCCAGCAGGGGGCGACGATGGGTAAAAAATAAAGTATAACCTGAAGTCTGGAGCATAATACTGATTAGCACATGCTAAAATAATAATGACTAAAATAACACCAGGGCCTTTTGAAAGGTACTAATATGTGTTTGTTTACAGCTTTTGGTGGTAAGTAAGGTACGAGGTTGAGTCTTGAAGTGTTTTCAGAGAGAAGATTGAGACGTGATTGACGTGAAGGAGGATAAACAAGGACAGCGTCTTTGTTCCTGGCGTAAACCGAGAGCTGGAGTTTTCCATCATGTCACAGGAGTGTGTTTATCTTCACTTACATAACTGTAAACCGAAGAGACATCACAAACATCACAAACACTTCCTGACACGAACACATGCAGCTCGCGGAAATCAGCAACAGATCATCCCCGAAAACACGCTTCTGTTCTGCCTGAACGCACACGAGGGAACGGGGCACTGAATATTTAGTTAAATAAAATTAACATTAAATATCCAGGCTTACAGAAGAAACAAGGCCTAACTTTGACTCTCGCTGCGGTGTGTTTGCCACAAACACGGCCAAGAGCTTTGAAATGGAGGCGTCTCATATACAGCGTTTGCAAAACAATGGCTTTTTGAACCCTAAATCACTAAACGCTTTTGCATTACGCCGAGCATCTTTATACGACCCCCTTAACAAGAACCTCACCCTCTAATCCTAGCATTCTCTATTCTATTTCTATTCTGTTCTACTTCTCTCCTGTCCTTTATTTACTACCTGGGCATAAACGTACCTTTCAGCGAGAAACAAAATGTTAAAAATGGCACGGTTGCATCAACACAGTATCAGTATCAGGGTTTGATTTGGTGGAGGACGTATTTCCAACGCGATAGAGCGTAAGTTAATAAAAATATTTCAATGAACCGCCGCGATACACACCTACATTGGCGTGATCAAAGGTGCCAGGGTTCACATATTGAAGCTGTGTTTTAGAGCCACTCGGTGGACATTTCTCTTTGAATCTGTGCTGAAACATACAGTAAAGCACAAAAAACGCACTGAGGAACATCTTTTTATGAGACCAGGTTGCTTAGTTCTTTTATTATAATAATAATAATAATAATAATAATAATAATAATGCAGTGAATGAATGAAGGAAGAAGGTGCAGATTTATAATGCGGCATTGTTTCTGTTTCAGGACCGAATGGAGCATGTTTAAATTGTGGGTTTAAAAAACACTATAAATGTAACTTTTGCTCTGCAGCTGACTACATACAAAAAGCGTGAATAAATATAGACCCACGGTAAGCTGGTAGACCCTGGAAGACGTCCAGACAGCACGGCTTGATTTGATGATGGTTTGGTCTGGAGAGCTGGGTTTACTGAAGAAACGAGCTTAAGATGACTCCAGGCCGTCCAGACATGAGCACGTTCAGCCGGCACACCCACAATAATGCCTTTCAAACGTGTTCCTGGACTTCGAATGTGGCTGTGGTTTTGGGTGCTGGGTGAAGTGGGGGACGACTCCGAGGATAAAGTTATGGTTTGTTTTCTCTGGATGATATTCAGATTCTGAATGCATTTTGGGTTTTTCTCTGTGTTACGAAAAGCAGATTGAAATTTAAATGAATTGGCATTTTTCTGTAGCACACTGTTATTTTAAATGTAAAAAAAAAAAAACATTTCAATTGGATTTTTATTTATTTATTTTTAATTTAATTATTTTTTAAATAAAATATTTAGGGTTTTTTTATTAATATATAATAAATAAATATTTAAATATTTTTATATTCAGTATATTTTTATGTTCAGTGTTTATATATATATATATATATATATATATATATATATATATATATATATATATTATATAATGTTTATTAATGGTTTTCAATAAATAAATGATTTATTTCGTTTTTTCAAATCTCGACTGGCTTTAGTTAACAATAATAAGCCTGTTGGTGTAAGTGTGGCGACGTGTTTTTGAAAGCTGTGATGTTTCCTAAAACTTTCCATAGCTCAAGACCAGTTTCAAAACCACACTTTAAAAATATATTCATAAAGAAACCCAGACGGCAAATCAACACGTTAAAATAATTCATTCTGTTCTGAAACACAAACACAGCTCGGCATCGTAAATCTGCACAATCATGAAGATCACTGGGAGCTATTTTCCCTTGTTTTCTCAGAATAAATTAAGGTTTATTGTCTATATATATATATATATATATATAAAAAAAATGGAACAAATAGGCTCATCTTGATTGGATAAATCAAATAAAAGTACAATATCAGGAAGAATATTAAAAGTGCATAGGCTCTGGGTTCTTTGTGACTTCAGTTTGTGTGTGTGTGTGTGTGTGTGTGTGTGTGTGTGTGTGTGTGTGTGTGTGTGTGTGTGTGTGTGTGTGTGTGTGTGTGTGTGTGTGTGTGTGTGTGTGTGTGTGTGTGTGTGTGTGTGTGTGTGTGTGTGTGTGTGTGTGTGTGTGTGTGTGTGAGTGTGAGTTTGTGTGTGTGTGTGTGTGTGTGTGTGTGTGTGTGTGTCCAGAAATCCTAGTAGGCATTTAAATACTTCAACTGCAAAAAAATGACCAAAATGACTGACAAACTGTGTGCAACGACGCAGTCAGAAGACTTCAATCTCCAGCATTTACCCTGGTTTTACCGTAGTATCACTAACTGCACCACTGTATCGTGGCATTAATGTGGGACAGGAAATGTTATGATATTTTTTAATGTAGACGTGCATTTAAAGTATTACAGATGTAGGGGAATAATAGCACAGTGTGACTGTATTCATCATCATTCATCATCTAAATATATGCTGCTAAGTGGTTCTTTTTCATAAAACACAGAGAGTCAGATTAAATATACCATATAAAAACACTTGAGATAATACCGACCAGCTCTATTTAAACGTCTAATTTCAAAACCTCTATTACCAAAAAAGTTTGCAATGTTTTAAAGTAATTATGCAATCAATCAGCAGGAGAAGAAGCGGTGAAAGTGACCCTAGTGATCCGACGGGATGTTTACTCCTCATCAAAACATCTCAGGATCTCCATCGCTCATAACGAAACGATCATTTCAACACAAACATTTACACACAGCATGTTGACTGAGGTCAGCCTCCGTGTTTCTCAGCAAACCGAAGCTCGAAAGTATGACTTCATAGGACTCTGTAAATCATTTCCATCTGCTCAAGTCTCCAAACATGTCCAGCGTTTCCTGAACTCTCATCACTTACTGCTTTTGAAGAAAGTATGCATCTCAGAAGGTCACAGATATTGGATCAGTATATTGAAAAACGCCGTGATGGAACGTGTTTCAACTCAGCATGAACTATTGGCTGACCCTATTTGCTTTTTAATACTTTTAAAAATGCTAAAAATGATCTTCCATCTGACTCCATCTAGTAAGTAACGGCCTCTTTCATGAATCAGACGACTTCCAGTGAATAATCAAGCTTGGACCTGCATTTTTTTCCCATAGTGCATCCTGTTTTGACTTGATGCGAGAAAAAGGGAGCATGTGCAGCCGAAGTGCATCATTTCACCCAAAACATGATATTTTTGCACGTGTGCCACTTTTGGAACAATTCAGATTATATATATATATATATATATATATATATATATATATATATATATATAATATATATGCATCAAAACACAAATATTATTACAATTTAAAATAGCTTTCAGTGCACGCATATCTTAAGACGTTATTTATTTTTGTGATTTTTCGGCATTCTTGCTCTAGTCTTCAGTGTCCCATGATCCTTCAGAAATCGATCCAACGCGCCGCTTTGCTCATCGAAGCCATTTCTGATTATTGGCAGTTGTTCCGATTCACATTTCTGTGGACATCTGCATACGTTTATTTAGCAATAATAAATAGAAGTGATTGAAAGCGATGTTGCGAAAGGTTAAATATAGTTCATGCACGTATTCCCTTCTCAACGTAGCGAATGAAATGTAATTACTTCAGAAAGCAGTTATGTGCATAATGGTAATGAGCCATTATCCGAGAGCCATTAGCATTAGCGTGATTCACATTAGTAACATCTGACAGCTGCGTATCCTCCACAGGGCAGTAACACCACTAACCTGCAGTGATGTCCAGTGCTGTGAGAGCTAAATGACGCTCTTATTGGGGCCCGGGAGACACTTTTGATATTGCGGTCAAAACAGCTCAGCCTCAATAATGGTTTCGTTGGGTCCACTTTACCCCCACTGTGATTTTTAGATGGAAGCCATTCTCTTCCCATCAGAGCTGAACTCTCTTCTTGAAGACAATCGACCGCCAACCATATCATGATTTAGTGCTTGCTAAAGAAACCATGCTTTCGAATATTTGGACTAATTTGGAACAATCAACTATTTGGACTATTTGGAATAATAAAGTTTTTGTAAAAATCCTTTTATGATTAGGCATTATGCACAACATTACGTTATACTGTATATGTTAACAAAAATAAGATCATTTAGAACTTTTTAAGGTTACCAAATCACTGTTTCTGAACTTTTTCTGCCGGTTTTTTTTAAAGGTTTTTTTTCATTTTCATTCTAAAGCAAGCAGTGGCGTTTGGAAAGCATTAAATCCAACTAAAATGTTTACAGAAAAAAAGAGGTTGTGGGTGTTTTTTTTTTTACAGTTGGTTACAAAGAACCATTTTACTGCACAAAGAAATTATGCAAGAAAGATTGAAATGGTATTTTACTGTAAAACTTATAATCTATCAATAAACTTAAAAATAAAATAAAAATGCATGACTTGTTTTACCGTCTGCCAGGCAATGCCACATTTTACAAATAAAGCTGCATCCGAAGGACCGGATGATTGTCTCAGTTTTGAACACCAAATATAAAACAATGCAAAATTTGCAAAACTTTTTCATCGCTCAAAAAATCTCAATTTTCTATTTTTACCTCCATAATGATGTCAGCAGCGGCTGGGATGTCGGTGGATTTACAAACACACTTTCACAACGTCATGACTTCATATTTCTCTGATTCAGAGCATTAAAACTGCCAAGCAAGACCTGAGGACTCACGCACCCCTGGACTCTCTTATCTCTCTGTATATTGACCAATAAAGGGAAAGCACGCTGTATTATTTATTTCAATCCAGACGGCTGCTTCTGAGTTTTCCAGTAAAAACAGAAGGGAAAAGCCAGAGGGTGGAGACCAGGTCTGACATCAGAGTAATGAGGATCTCCCACTCTTTTAAGAGCCAGGCCGTGCCGTGAGCTCACTAAAGCACGGCACACGGGAAAACGGCACATCTGCAGGGAAACCACACATCTGGATTTGCTTTTCTGGAGGGGTGAGGTACGTACAACACAGTTTCGACGATAAAAGCATGTGTAGAGCTGACGATCTGCCAAACTGTGTGTCATTTTAAACTGCATTTACCTGCCGTGAGGATTAGATGAGTCCACTGCACTGGGTGACTTACATTTTCCTGCTACGACTTTAATTAGGCGAAACGATAAAGAGACGAAAAAATAAATGTTTGCTCAAAGGAATGGCCTGAAACAACACGTTCTGTTTCTACTGAAGTGGAAGAACGGGGGGACAAAAGCAGAAGAAACGCTCAAGAGAAAGCAAGAAATACTTTCAGTGTAAAAACTGCATATTTGGCAACTTATGAACCAAAATTTACATTATTGTCAGGTTTATGTGTGTCAGTGTTAATAACTGAAAAGATGGTTTATGGTTTCATGTCTCTGTTTTACTTTTTAAATGCATTGTGTGATATGTTTGCATTATGAAAATCATCAATGATGTTATAAATAATAATGCTATATATGTTTATCCAACAATTATTGCGCTCAAGCAGCTGGTTGTTGCTATGGTTACCTCATTAGTGTATTGTGTTTGTAAGCATCAATGGACACATGCACACTGACTAACTAGTAATGTATTCGTGACATAAGTAAATGTGCATTCAATTGAGCAAAAGTGACCAATAAAACATTTATGATGTTACAAAAGATTTCGATTTCACATAAACGCTGTTCTTTTAAACGTTCTATTTATCAAAGAATCCTGAAAAACTATGGTTTCCACAAAAATACCCGACAGTTTTCAACGCTGACAGTAATCAAAAATATTCATTGAGCAGATAATCAGCATGTTAGATTTCTGAAAGATCACGTGACACTGAAGACTGGAGTAAAGATGCCAAATATTCAGCTGCGCTTCACAGAAATAAATTATGTTTTCAAATATTTTCACGTAGAGGTCGATCACTCTAAATTATAATAATATTTAGCTGTTTTTAGTGTATTTTTGATTAAATAAGGGCAGCCTTGGCAAGCAGACGAGACCCCAAACGTCAGCATGGTACTCTATATTAGTCCAAGCATTAATCATCTGTTTCAGACAGTACCGTGATTCACATCCTAAAATAAAGAGACTTAAGTCTTAAGAACTAGTCTGACCAACTAGCAGTGTAACCAAAGTGCCATCAGTCTTATGTAACGTAGTCTTATTTATTATTCACTTTTATTGACTTGTAATACAATGCAACTGGTCCCAGGTTAACAGCAATTAGAAAGACTAAAAAGGCTCAGACTGATCAGTGAAGCTATAAAAAAGATGGCATTTTGTAAGTTTGTTCATTTCTTTTCCTTGCTGTTTTTCCAACTAATCAGCAGCCTGACAGTTTCCTTAATCGCGCTGGAAATATTATGCAATTACCCACCGCTTTCATACCGAAGATGCCACTTCCAGGATTCCAGGAGTTACTCACCCTTAAGCTGTTCCCAATCGCTACTTCCTTTTTATGTGAAAACATGTGATGCCGCTTTTTTCAATGCAAAGACGACACGAGGAGCTCAACAATTCCTTAACTAAACTACAGTAACGGGCAACAATTTGTGAAGGCGACAAATATCGTTACAGTTTAAAGTAACAGTTTTCCATGCGAGTACATTTTAAGATGTCATTTATTCCAGTGATGTAGCGCTCAGCATCATCTCTCCAGTCTTCGGGGTCACGTGATCCTTCATAAATCATTCATTGCATAAGAAACGCCGATAATGATCATCATAGCTGCCCAATATTTTTGTAAAAAAAAACACATTTAACATTCTTTATTCAAAGTGACGACATCTACCAATGCAAAAGATCCTTTTAATCAAAGAATCCTGAAAAAGTATGAAATATGAAGCGGCGCGACTGTTTTCAACGTAACGGTAATAACCAGACATCTTGAGCAGCCAATAAGTTGAAGAGTGGAGAAATGATGCTGAAAATGCAGATGTAATGCATCTAAACAGAAAATCACATAGAAAACGGTTCTTTTAAATTGCAGTAATGTTGGACACTACGCCTGTTCCAATGCATTTTTAACCGAATAAATGCAGCCTTGGTGAGCAGAAGCGACTTGGTTAACAGTAAACTAACTCTAAACATCTCTCCACAGATAACCGTAGAAGCATGGAGCCCGACGTGCAAGTAACACCAGCCTCCATCCTTTCCACAATCCCCACGAACGTCTCCGGGAACAACGTCACCGACGCCGCCGAGTGTCCTCACTGGGAAACGTGGGACTGGCTGTACGTCATGCAGCCCACGTACATGTTCACCATCTGCGTGCTGGGAATCCTGGGAAACGTCTTCGTCCTGCTGGTCTTCGGCCTGCACAAGAAAGCGTGCACGGTGGCGGAGATCTACCTGGGGAACCTGGCGGCCGCCGACCTCCTGTTGGTCTTGTGCTTGCCGTTCTGGGCCGTCAACAGCATCGACGGCTTCAACTGGCGCTTCGGCTCGCTCATGTGCAAAGCGGTCAACACGGGCATCAGAATGAACATGTTTTGCAGTATTTACCTGCTAGTGCTGGTTAGCGGCGACCGCTACGTTGCGCTCGCCCACGCGCTGTCGCGAGGCAGAATGAGGCGGCCGAGGTGCGCCAAGCTCAACTGCATCGCCGTCTGGGTTTTCGGATTAATCCTCAGCGTCCCGACGCTTCATTTCCGGGACACTCGATTCATCCCGGAGCTGAACATCTCGGCTTGCATCCTGAACTATCCAAACCCCAACGTCGGCCTCGCCTGCGACATCCTCCTCATCTTGATAGGCTTCATCGTCCCGTTTTTGGTGATCTCCTACTGCACGCTGAGGATCATCCGAGCGCTGCGCGAGCAGATCATCGACCGCTTTAATGTGGAAAACACCGAAAAGAAAGCCACGGTCCTGGTGCTGGTGGTGCTGATGGTGTTTCTCTTGTGTTGGGTGCCTTTCCACCTGGTGACCTTCATAGACATCCTGATGCGCTTGGGCGTCTTCGGCGGATGCGACGCGGAAACCGCCGTGGACGTCTCCAATCAGATATTCACCTACTTGGCTTTGAGCAACAGCGTGTTGAACCCGATACTCTACGTGATCGTGGGCAAGAACTTCAGGAAGAAGGTCAAAGAGCTGATGAAGCAACTCACAGAAAAAAAAACTGATTCGTCGAGCAGTTCTACGAGATCGCAGCTCTCGTCGACCTTGAAAACTTTCACCACATTTTAAGAATGTTACGCGCGAAACGTCCACAGGCACAAATTTCAATCGTAATTTAATGCTCGTTTAATTATTTTGATGCACACTAAACAATGTTGTAAATAGATTACTCATGTATGTTTTACAAGAAAATACTGTTTCAGTATTTTAAATTAATTCAGTGTGTTATGTTTTTTTGTAATTATTTGTAAAATTTACAAGCAAATATTGACTGGACCTTCGTAAATTATAAAGACTATTATGTATACATTGTCCACAGGTTCAAATGAACCCTTTCAGGCATAGTTCAAAGACATACGGAAGCCATTTTGAAGGATTGTAGCACCATGTCCCGACCAACGACAGGTGAACCACCAAAACGTTATCTACAGTTACATTCAACTGTTGTCTTTGTATCTTCTTTTGTTGTAAGATATTAAATAAATTCAAAAAAGCAAAGGGAAAATTAAATAAGTGATAAATCCTTTTTTTCCCTGAAAACCAAAAAAAATGGCTATGTGGTGTTTTTTGGAATGCTATTATAGTTTTTATTATTTTATTTTATTTTTATATTATGCTTTTTTATTAACAAGTTAAAGTTTTCTACCTTTAGTTTAGTGCTCATTATTAAATCAATTTTTTTTTTGTTTTTCTTTTAGTTTTAAGTAACAAATCGTTTTCATCTTTAATACCCCTACGCTAAATTAAGTGCAAATGCAAAAAAGAAGTGTCTCCAAATGAACTAAACCAGTGGTTAGCATCTGATCCTGTATGTTACAGTCACCCTGCAACTCTTTAAACCCATTTCTACTGCCGTGGTTTCCGTGAATAAAAGAAGTCTGTCATTTAATTGTAATCGTGATATGAACTATGCGTGTGAATATTAACACACCAGAGTCCTGCATGCTCCGTTAACCTCTACATGCATGGAGACGCGCTTTTATTTACTACACAAGTACTGAAGCACACGTGAACTTCCTGTGATCTCTGGCCTCTGCATCTCACTACATCTCCAGAGACGCTTTGAGAGTTTGAGAAAACATCATATCACGCTGCATGCGCTCAGAAACGTCACAACCTGCCATAATAAAAGTACGCTTTAACAAATAACTTACCGTATAACTGTATGCGATGTGAAATTTAAACAGAACAATAAAATCATTAAAACAATTATAACAACCACTTAATTGTAGAAAAAAAAAACACAAATTATTATTAAAAATTTTTAAAGGAATATTCACCCGATTTTTTCTACCATGTATTATTTTTAACAGTAAAAGGGTTGCATTTTCATTTTGATTAAAAATAAACGTTTCATGTGTTCATTTGATGATCAGAAGAAATAAAACAAAATAATTTATGGAAATTTATGGGCCCTATTGTTCAAAATGTTGAAACCGAGAGATTTAGACTTAGTTTTTCACTGAAATAAATGTTTAGTCATTACACGGAGAGTAAATGTGAACGTATGAAGATAATATGACAGCACTTTCTGTCTGTGTAACGCGAGTTGAATATCAGACCGAGACAGACGGTGATTTCTGCAGACTGTGTTTGTTTCCAGCGTTTGTTTCTGGGGTAAGAAAATGACTAGTTGGTTTTTAAAGAACAGACTTTCCAGTAATGACTCTACACCCGTTCCTCTTTGTGAGTCTGTGAATAGTGTTTTTCCAGCGATACCTCAACGGCCAGACATGTTTTTAAGAGGACTGTGGTTGGTAACGGAGAGTGGTGGGACCTTCGTGATTGCGGGTGGCTGGCTGTACTATAATCTGTCAGCATTCCCTCAAATAAAGCATACATTAGTGGTATAAATTCATCATAGGCTGTAAAACAAAACCTCCTTTAAAAATAACATCAGTAGGCTGCATAGGCAGCGCTTTAAACATTTTTATGCAACACTGGCCCCATGCATTGGATTTTCAGGTCTCGTTTCTTTTCTAAACGCATACAAAAAATCCTACACCACAACTGAATGGATTAATAGAAATACATTCTCGGTCTGAATCAACAGAACAGCTTTTTTTTTTTTTACATTTGACATCACATTCATCACCAACACCTGCCTCTGAAACGGTAGGCAAAATAAAAGTTATCTAACAAACAAGCAACCGGCCGCAGTTTATAAAAAGTCCACTCAGACTACCATTTTAAGATCAGGAAGTTCATCTAGTCTCTTTTAGAAACACGTTTTATTTTTAGAAATGCACAGTTCTACTTTTAGAAACGAGCCACGAGATTCAGTAACCTTAAGCGAGGTCACGTATATTCATATACAGTTTTTTATATTAGGATATATTGAATTAAAAGGTCTGGGATCTCAGAAGATCTAGGGGAGTGTGCACGTAAAATATTAATAAAAAGAATAGCATCTTTACTGTACTAATATGCTTATATAATCCCATATAATCTGACCTTCACTGCAGTGATCTTCAGAAGCACTAAACAGACCCAGAACTGATTGACAGGAAGTCCTCAGAGGTACATTTTAGCCCATCTCAGTTCGAAATATTTACACAGTCCCACAGCAAAAACACATTTGAAGCTAAGACTGACCTCTGCTGGTAGATGTGTTAGCATTACATGGCCTAAACCTTTTACAATACATCCATCTGACCCGTAATAAAATGTCCGTCTATGTGTCCAAACCTTTATCTAATCCATTATCCAAACGCATAATCTTTTTGCAAGCATCCAGAAAAATACAGATATTCTGGAACACAGCAGGGCCTTCAAACTCCTTTAAACCTCAAACAGAAAACCTCACAACCACTGTAGAAACTTTCAGGCTTCGTGAAGCCAACACCAAAGTGCGTCTTACTAGTCATATACGAGCTCATAAATACAGATGATAAAAATGTCCCATTTGTGTCATTTTCAGTATTGTATGGTCTACTAGTGACGAAGCAAGCCAATTCATTCCAGCGCCGCGCCAGTTTTGGCCAAAGTACATTATGTTTGCATTACTCTGAAGGCTTCATCTGTCTCTCTTCAGTGGGACACGGTGTTTGCGTCTTCAGCTAGGAACGAAAAACTCTGAGCATAAACAGATTCAGCCTCAGCAGCCGCTCAATGGCTCTGGAGGAATGAGGATCTAAAGACTGCCTCTTCTCGGTCTCTTACTAAACACTTCTGCAAGAACAAGAAGACGGTGAGGTGAGAAAACGTGGAATCAGTTCCGCAGAAAAAGTAAGGTAAGCGAAGACAACATATTATTCATTTTTCTAACTATAATTTTAAGTTATAGTTTCCCAAATTGGGGATCATGGGCTGACGAAAAGCTTGATTTAGTTAGAAAAAGTGTCAAATTAAAACAAATCATTTTAGAGTTAAAACAGTGATAAGTTTACCTGTATGACAATTAACATCAGTGCAGTGCTGTTTAACAATTGAAATATATTTTTTCACATCAGAGGGACTTCAAGAAAATATCTGAGATGACAAAAAATAAATGACACATTATAAAGTGTAACTTAAGAGTGTTTAATTAAAATTAAAGACCACAAATGTAAACAAGTAGCTTTACATCATCGTTCTCAAACAGCAATTCCCAAATTTAAATCATTATAAATTGAATAGATTTCTAAGTTTAATTTTGTTTTTTTTTGTTTTTTCTGTTTTTGTACTGTAATTTTGGAAAAAAATTTACATTTAAAAAAATAATTAATTATTTAAATATTTTAATTAAAATATAAGTTACAATTAAACCACATTAAAATGAGAATCTACCAAAAATAAAATAAAGTTTTTAATATTATTCTTTGATAGTTTATTTCATTTTATTTTATCCTTGGTTCAGACGGCGCCGCTAAACTAATATTTAATACAACGATTTAAAACAGCCCTCAACTGAAGTAACCGATAAGGTCCGTGATGTTCTAGCTGATCTCCAGCAGATCTTGTATCTTCTAGAATGCATCTGGCGACGCTTCAGCCTCCAAATGGATCCGTCACTCCATCATACCTGGACTTTTTCGACACAAAAGAGTGGCAGCTGGTCTACTCCATCATCCCACCGTACATCTTCACCGTCTGCTTGACAGGAATTGCGGGCAATTCCTTCGTGTTGCTAGTGTTCCTGCTCCAGGGAAGCCGCTGGTCCGTGCCCGAGATCTATCTCGGCAATCTGGCGCTGGCCGACCTCATGCTACTCGTCTGCCTGCCGTTTTGGGCCATGAACATCCTGAACTATTTCATGTGGTCTTACGGAGAGATCATGTGCAAGGTGGTCAACCTCTCCATCACCGTCAACATGTACACCAGCATCTACATGCTGGTGATGGTGAACGTGGACCGCTACCTCGCGCTCGCCTTGACCATGAAGGCCATGTGGCTGCGACGGAAACGCTACGCCAAGTTCATCTGCGTCGTTCTGTGGCTGTTCGGCCTGGGCATGGGAGCTCCGACGGCCGTCATGAGGAAACTCAAAGATATCCCGGGGCACCAAGCCGTCGAATGCTACCTGGATTATCCCGACGCGAGCTGGAGACTCGCTCATTTTCTGCAGCTGATCCTGGTGGGCTTCGCTCTGCCGTTCCTGGTCATCACGTTCTGCTGCGTCAACATCATCTGGGCTTTGAAGCGCCGGAGAGACAGCGGTTACTGGGAGGACCGAAACGACAAGAAGGCTACGGTCTTGGTTTGCGCCGTCACCCTGCTCTTCCTCACCTGCTGGGGCCCGTTTCACTTCGTAACTTTGCTAGACTTACTCTGCGATCTACAGGTTTTGGATGAGAACGAGTGGTCTCACTTTCTGAACAT
Source organism: Puntigrus tetrazona (assembly GCF_018831695.1). Classification (NCBI taxonomy): domain Eukaryota; kingdom Metazoa; phylum Chordata; class Actinopteri; order Cypriniformes; family Cyprinidae; genus Puntigrus; species Puntigrus tetrazona. The sequence goes on from NW_025048156.1 coordinate 611,909, forward strand.
CGGAAACCAGTTTTCGGTGTACCTTGCGTTCTCGAACAGCTGCCTGAATCCGCTGCTGTACGTCTGCTCGGGGAACTACTTTAAGAGAAAAGTCAGCAGCATCTATAACAGAAGAAAACGCTCGTCGGATGCGACTGCGCTTCAGCGGACCGTTCTAACCTCTACGACAACCGCCAATCAGATCAAACCTGTTGTGTTATACGAGAAAGACTAGAGTAAGAGTTTTACAACATTTCTAGTGTGGTAGTATTTACAGTACTGGCGTAATTATGAGGGTTTTAATCAAACTCTTTCACTAAATTTCTACAATAGTTTAAGAAAATGTATCTTGATTAAACAACGAACGATTGAATTGATTGATTATAGAAGAGTGAGCCGTCTGGATGCACATGGGCCGATTTTAAACTACATTCAAAAGAAGTTTAACAAACCCTCTTCTATTGATGCCAATGCTCTAAATAGTTGCTAAACATTTCAAATGAGCTTTATGTGCATGCTTTCTCTTTCTTGATGACCTGTGTTTCCCCTCAGCACAATTTTGGCGTAGTTTGTGAAAATCACGCGATGGCAAGGGTCTGAAGCAGCACGATGTGATTGTACAAAAGGTACTGTAAAATATCTGTCTTGGCTGCTGTTCATGCAAACATAATCTGTTATGTCTTCAGCGAACGTTTTGTGAACTGTTGGGGAAAAGCTTCTTATGTATTATATTGTATTGGATCTGTGCATCACATTAGGCCTTAAAATATAGGCTTTCTGTCACATTAAAGTTTTGGATTTGAATCACTCCCTGCTCTTCACTGAACTGTATTAATAACCAGTGTTTTTTATTATTTGTAATGAATGAAAAAGTGATTTTTACATTTAATTAGCCTATTTGTTTTCCTTAAATGTTTCGGTTTAGATGCACGATGAAAAAAAGCAATGCACTATTGTTCTATTTTCTTAATACAAATATGAAATAAAAAACAGCTGTATTGTAAGTATTTGCATGGTAAGCAGCACAGTATAGCCAGCACAGCTCACATATTACAGAACAATGGCATTATAAGCACTTTTTAAACAAACAAAAAATTTTTTAAAAGTATAAATACCTGCTATTTCAAACTTCCATTTAATCTAAATAACTTTACCTAGCATATATAGGAAAATAAAAGATTCAAATTGATAGATTTTTCAAATTGCATGACTTTTTCTAGACATAATACATAAATAAGAGTTGATAACAAGAACAATAATCCTGAAGTAAAAATGTTTTTCATAATAGCACAATAATATTCCAATGAGAGCACTGAGCACTTTTTAGAGCACCTAAACAATACATAACATCTGGGGCCTCATTATAAAACGCTAAGCACTTTTTTACATCAACGATTAATATGAGCGTTAGCATGGACCGAATCGGTGTGCACGCAGTGGAAACAACTTACCAAAACTTTTCATCTGTACATAGATCACATGCACACTCATAATTGTTTTTTTTAGTGAAGTGGCTATTAGTTTTATTTCATTTTGCGAACTTAAAGTATATGCATATCTCCACTTTTTCTGCACTTGAAGCTCTTGACACCAAGACCTTGTGTGTGTAATTAAGTAATAGAAGTAATTTAAAAAATGCATATGCACTTTAACACACTAACGTAACCATGTTTTGGTCCATTCTGGCTTAAATGTGCTGTTCTGGACACTATAGCTCAGTTGCAATACCCATGAAACGACTACATAGACAACTTCATACTCGTGTGGTTTTCACACAGCACCTCTTTGAACCGAAGCATTTATAGTCGAAGACAAAAGTGAGACACGCTGCAAAGATGCTAGCATGACGCTTCGCTGATTGGAAATGAGCTCAGACGCATACGCTTCGCTCTTAACACAATTCAGTTCCACAAATTCATGACTGCGCTTAAAAGTATTCACAGCATTTTTAATAAACACTTCCCCTCAGGTTTATGGGTTGAGCTTTCGATACAAACAGGAAGTGCCGAATTAGAAGAGGCTGATTCAAATAAAGCACGTTAAGCACAGACACACTTCTTCAAATCTAATGCTCCGATGCAAATTTCACACTTATTTCACATTTAATCATGGAAAAGCTGAGCACATATGCGCAAACATTGCTTGAACTATAATAAAGCAGTCGCTGAGGTCAGTCTATTTCTAAACCAAATATGGAGAAGAAACGCTTTAAACAAAATATTTACATTCATCTGGACGTTCTTGCAAATTCATCTCGAGCAAAAACAGCTACGGTTTTCGGGAATAACACAGGGGCTGCGAATCTGCATTACAATGAGTTATTAAATTGGGTTATTAGAAGGAAACCTATAAGCCTGTTTCAAAAAGCAGACACTGAAACTGTAATTGAAATTATTTGTGCATATCATCATGTCATGTTTCTTTGTTTATTATTATACCTTGCTGCTAACTTGTAAACATGCAAATACACAACTAGAGCTAAGCAAATTCTCCTCTACTAAACCACACATAACAGGGCCATCATCTTCCGTTTAACCCATGAACCCACCAGCAGACTTATCAGGAACTAAAACATATCATACAGTGTTTGACTTGCAGTAGTCTGATCCTGATCACTTATATCAACAAAGATCACTACAGAAAACACATCACATCATTATTTTTTTATATTTAAAATAAATAAATTAATTAATAAAATATATATTTTTATTATTATTAATTTATTTATTTTAAATATATATATACACACACACATATATATATATATATATATATATATATATATATATATATATATATATATATATATATACACATATACACACACACATATACACATATACACATACAGACGTGGACAAAATTGTTGGTACCCTTTGGTCAATGAAAGAAAAACTCACAATGGTCACAGAAATAACTTTAATCTGACAAAAGTAATAATAAATAAAATTCTATAAATGTTAACCAATGAAAGTCAGACATTGTTTGTCAACCATGCTTCAACAGAATTATTAAAAAAATAAACTCATGAAACAGACCTGGACAAAAATGATGGTACCCCTAACTTAATATTTTGTTGCGCAACCTTTTGAGGCAATCACTGCAATCAAACGCTTCCTGTAACTGTCAATGAGACTTCTGCACCTCTCAGCAGGTATTTTGGCCCACTCCTCATGAGCAAACTGCTCCAGTTGTGTCCGGTTTGAAGGGTGCCTTTTCCAGACTGCATGTTTCAGCTCCTTCCAAAGATGCTCAATAGGATTGAGGTCAGGGCTCATAGAAGGCCACTTTACAATAGTCCAATTTTTTCCTCTTAGCCATTCTTGGGTGTTTTTAGCGGTGTGTTTTGGGTCATTGTCCTGTTGCAAGACCCATGACCTGCGACTGAGACCAAGCTTTCTGACACTGGCTAGTACATTTCTCTCTAGAATTCCTTGATAGTCTTGAGATTTCATTGTACCCTGCACAGATTCAAGACACCCTGTGCCAGACGCAGCAAAGCAGCCCCAGAACATAACAGAGCCTCCTCCATGTTTCACAGTAGGGACAGTGTTCTTTTCTTGATATGCTTCATTTTTTCGTCTGTGAACATACAGCTGATGTGCCTTGGCAAAAACTTCGATTTTTGTCTCATCTGTCCACAGGACATTCTCCCAGAAGCTTTGTGGCTTGTCAACATGTAGTTTGGCATATTCCAGTCTTGCTTTTTATGATTCGTTTTCAACAATGGTGTCCTCCTTGGTCGTCTCCCATGTAGTCCACTTTGGCTCAAACAACGACGGATGGTGCGATCTGACACTGATGTTCCTTGAGCATGAAGTTCACCTTGAATCTCTTTAGAAATCTTTCTAGGCTCTTTTGTTACCATTCGGATTATCCGTCTCTTAGATTTGTCATCAATTTTCCTCCTGCGGCCACGTCCAGGAGGTTGGCTACAGTCCCATGGATCTTAAACTTCTGAATAATATGTGCAACTGTAGTCACAGGAACATCTAGTTGCTTGGAGATGGTCTTATAGCCTTTACCTTTAACATGCTTGCTTGTCTATAATTTTCTTTCTGATCTCTTGAGACAACTCTTTCCTTTGCTTCCTCTGGTCCATGTCGAGTGTGGTACACACCATATCACCAAACAACACAGTGATTACCTGGAGCCATATATATAGGCCCAATGGCTGATTACAAGGTTGTAGACACCTGTGATGCTAATTAGTGGACACACCTTGAATTAACATGTCCCTTTGGTCACATTATTTTCAGTGTTTTCTAGGGGTACCATCATTTTTGTCCATGCCTGTTTCGTGAGTTTATTTTTTTAAATAATTCTGTTAAAGCATGGTTGAAAAACAATGTCTGACTTTCATTGGTTAACATTTATAGAATTTTTATTTATTATTACTTTTGTCAGATAACAGTTATTTCTGTGACCATTGTGACTTTTTCTTTCATTGACCAAAGGGTACCAACAATTTTGTCCACGTCTGTATATATATATACATATTTTTTTTTTTTTTTCTTTCTTTTAATACAAAAATATTTTTTACATATTTATTTTCTTGACTAATGTGTACCTCATTAAAAAGTGCGATGCGGCACAACATGCGTACTGTGTGTATTTACTAAATATATAACATACATTTATACATAAAAATCATTTAAAATGACTGGTAAGATATATGTAACAAAGGGATGATGAGGCAGGGAGAAAGAATTTTAATTGAGACAAAGTCAAAAATTTTTCATACAGTAGGTACCAGAACCAGAAACATCCAGGGAACAGCACAGAGCAACAACAAGTGAAAAGCAAGCTGTTTAAATACACACGGAGAGAAAGGCTAAACCAGCTAACAGTGGATGTGGGCAGTTGCCATAGAAACACACAAGGGTAACTATGGGAACAAAGATGCAGGCAAAAACTTAACTAAACTCAGAAAGTGAAGACAAAAACACTGGAGTAGAGAAACACTTCAGCATAAACGTTCTGACAGAGAACATGTGACCATACTATTTTCATTTCTTCCATTATATGTTGTTTGGTTAAATTATTTACGACATTTTCGAACCCATTAAAAAGGTACACAAAAAGGTTACTTATCATTTTGGCTTAATAAATGCACATTTAAATGCAACACAGACAGAATGAAGTATCCAGACGCTGTTTTATGATTTATTATGTGACAAAAATGGCCCCGGCATACTCAGAAGCACAATATTTCTCCAACACTAGAGTTTTAGTGTACTACAAGAACTGGGACGCGTTCCAGGATGTGCTTCACTTCAGAAATGACATATGCGTTCAGGCAATCTTCCATGCAATTCCTCCCATAAACCACTCTCATTTCACGCAGTTTATCTGCTGTTAATCCAGATGTGTAAACCTTCCATACGTACAGTATGATAACACTCCTGCATCTGCGGTCCATCAGTCTAAAAGGAATTTGTGCGGAGAGGTTTTATGTCGTGAGCTGGTGAGACAGAAGAAGCGTTAAGGGAATCAGAAAATACTGCTGAAAGGTCTCAAACTGCAAATAAAATCTGATCAGCCCTTTTTTAATTGGTTAGTCTAATAAATCTATAACAAGGGCTTATTAAATGCAATGTGTAGAGGGACATTAAGTATTCATGACATACAGATGGTCTTAAACGGCATTAAATGTTTACCATTAAGACCGTTAGTATACATGTAATACTGTATTCACGACAAATACCTTAAAGAGTTTATAGATTAGCATTTATTACATTTTTTATATAATAGCCACCAAGCAAATAAATGCGTACATAAATCAGACGTGATTACAAATGTATAAAAATAAAAACCTAATAAATGTGTAAATAAATCAATAAGTAAATAGAAAGGTCGCAAATGTGCAAGTAATCCTATGAAAATTAACAAATAATTAAATAAACAGGAAGTGATTTAAAATATATAATAGATGATAGCTAGATAGCTAGATAGATGATAGCTAGATAGCTAGATAGATGATAGCTAGATAAATAGATAGACCCATTGTATTCTTTCAATAAATATATTTGATCCTGGAAACCAACAGTCACGCTGTCCTTTTTAACCCATGATTTGCATGGCTTGGTTTTCCGTGAAGGCATCGCCTACTCCGAGTGTAGTACTAGTTCACTGGAAGCACCCGAGAGCAGCGTTCATCATGATACTCTAACATCTGCCATGGACACGAACGCTTCTGGAAACGGGACTCTGGAAACTGGAAACTGCTCCCATGGAAACACGGTGGAGCTGCACATGTACCCCACGGTTTACTCGCTGTTCTTCATCGTCGGGTTTCCGGCGAACTGTCTGTCCCTGTACGTGGCCTGGGTTCTGATGAAGAAGGGCAACAACTTGGCGGTTTATCTGATTAACTTGTCTGTGGGAGATCTGCTGTACATCCTGACCCTGCCCGTTTGGATCGCCATGGCGCTGGGGTACGCGCTGAACGACAGCCTGTGCAGCGTTATAGCGGTGGTCATGTTCAACAGCTTCTACGTGGGCTCGGGGTTCCTGTGCTGCATCTCTGCGGACCGATACTTAGCCATCGCGTTTCCGCTGCATTTCGCCCGCGTGCGAGAGGTCAGGACCGCCGTGCTGGTGAGCGCCGTCGTGTGGCTGGTGGAGATCGCGCTTCACGCGGGTCTTCTCGCCTACACGGGGGCCATCGGGAACCTTTCCGCCAGGCGTTTGTGCGCAGAGCCGATGGTGATGAGCTCCTCCGCTGCGAACGTGGCCATCGCGCGCGCCGTCCTGGGGTTTCTGCTGCCCGTGCTCGTGATGAGCTTCTGCTTCGAGGAGATCATCAGGGCGCTGAAGAAAAGCACCTCTACCGTGGTCAGCGAAAGGAGGAAGATCTGCAGGCTTCTCTTCTCTCTCCTCTTCACCTACCTGTTGGCTTTTACGCCCTTCCAGGTGGTGATGTTCATCAGAGGACTGCTGGAGCCTGAAAACTGCAGCGTCGCGCAGAATCTCAGAGACTATTACATGGTGTTTGTGGCCACAACGACAATAAACAGCGTTTTGGACCCCATCCTTTACTGTCTCATTAGCGACAGCGCCAAAACTGAAATGAAAAGGCTTTTTAAGCTCTGTGAAACACAACTGAGTAAGATGTATTCATCTGTGGTGAAAACCTGACGTTCTGAATATACTTCTTAATGTCTGGACAGACCAAATTTTTATTAACAGACAGAATATGTTTTGCATCTTAATGTCAAAAATCTGAATTGTAATTATAGCCAGATTTTCAATGAGATCTTCCTGACAGTATAGTGGATACTTAAAACGATAAAAAATAACAGTGGTTGCTCTATTTATCCAATAATATGTCTTATATAACATGAGACTAAAACATATAATGCAATGCAATGCTGATTGAGAGATCAAGAAATAAACGTTCCTCAGAAGATGTGAGATGTTTTGGAGGCTTGCGAAGATCATAGTCTCGACTGAGAAACAGTGAAAGTAAAGCTTCTGGGAACAAGTGCTCCTCAAAAGATACCGATGGTCAGATTTGAGACAGATTTTTCGGAAACAAAAAATAAATCCGTAAATGAAATTTGATGGGCTCTTGTTTTCTGGAAATATTTCTGAAGTTATTCTTGCATTAACCTGATAGAATCTGTAAATATTTGACAGTAGAAAGACACCTGAAGCACCAGCTAGTGGAAATACACTTAAAAAAAAGGATATTTACTTGATTTAAAAGTCATTTAGATGACAGAAGGTATGGAGTAGATGGTATGAAACATCATTTTCAGCAAAACGTTTATCATTTACTGCCTTACAAATTTGTGTATTAAATATGATGCAGTAATTCTATGGGGTTAAAAACCTAAATGCTTCTGTTTTGAAGTTTGTATACAAATATAAATTGTAAACTTGTGTTCAATGACTTCAACGGTATTTTTAGATGTGGAAAACGGTCATATACAAATGAGCACGCGAGCCCAAAACTGCATTCGTATTTGTTTCCAGAAAAGAAAAGAAAGTTGTGAAACATATCTAATCTGCAGCCAACAAGCATGCAAAGCTGTTATCGAAGTATTGTCTGTGGTTTCTGAGAGATGTTTGACTTCACCTGTTCATCTGGCATAATGCAAAACAAAGCAATGCTCTTAAAACACTTTGCGTAAGGAGGAAATGACTCGGCTAAAAGGACGCTTCTGTCACTCACTCACATTACTTAAACCCATAAGAATTTATTTCTTTCTACTAACACAAACAATTTTAGCAAAATGATTATTTAGCCCTTTTTTTAAGATCTTTAATTGATTGAAATTACTTTCTTGAACGTCTATATGCGATCTGACGACAGATAACTCTACCTCATTATCAAACATTTCAAAGAACAACGCGAGTGACTCTTTTTAAGAGAAAATGGCTATATATAGTAATCAAACAGAGGCAGAAGCAGAAGCAGAAGAAACAAATAGAAGAACAAGCAATCGTATTTCGGCAAGGCAAAGCACGTCACGTCATGTCTTTGGTGTTTGGCGGTTTGGTTAAAAGGAAGCAAACAAGGAAGTGATGTTTGCTCGTATTTCCTCCCTTGTGGAGGAGATCGTTGTAGATTGTGCAGTTCTTCCGTGTATATCTACACATACAGCTTATCAAAATCAATTATTGTTGTCCTAGGGGCTGTTTCCTGAATCACTGCACTTATGGTGAGTTTGGATTAGATTTTCTTCAGATAAATATTCAGCACGTGGGCTTTTTATGGTGTGGCACGTACGAATGTTTGATTGGTGGATTTATTTTAAAATTCTAGTAATGTTTGCTGTTTTGTGTGTTATCCTTTACTCGTCCTCGAGTCGCTCAACTCATGTTTCTTTTGTATGAGCAGATTTTAGGCACAATATTGACCCGGCAACCAGTGACTGTTCAGCTTAAGCATCGTAAAAATGAAAAATAGGCCATGTATACAATATCGCAGGTCAATATTACATGGTGGGTGCATTACGAGTTTAAATCAATATGATTGTGTTGAGTGAGGAAGAAAAAAAAAAAAAATGTAGCCTAGCTCTCGAATGGCTTAAAAAAATGACTTAAATTGTATGCTTTTAGCCAAAATCATTAACGTTGTGTTTCAGTTCAAGTACTCCTTGAGAATCAACGTCAGTGCGTATTATTTGATCTACATCAGATGTTTGGGATCACTATGATTTGTCTTTGAAAGACGGCTAATTCATCAAAATGACATTTTCAGCATTACAAAACATGAATATTTAAGATAAATGCAGTTCTTTTAAACTTTCTGGGTCCCACAAACATATTCAAGAGCACTAACTGTTCTCAGCATTGATAATAATAATAATATATTCATATGAGCTATTACACCAAAATAGGCTTTTTTTTTTGTTTAACATTTCACAATATTACTGTTTTACTCCATAATCAAATAAATCTACAGTTTTGCATGAAAAATTGGGTTCATAACTGCTATTCCACTGTGAAGCAAAACAGTAAACGATGTTTATCTCTGAACTAGCTGCCGTGAGATGAACGCGATGGACGAATCGACGAACTCCAGCCTGAACGACACAGACTGCTACCCACAGGCCCACCCTGAAAAGATGGCCTTCGTGGGCCTGCAGCTGGCCGTGATCCTGCTCGGCGTCCCGTCCAATGCCTTCTCCCTGTTTGTGTCGTATCGGCTCATCCATCAGAAGAACGAGCTGGGCGTCTATCTGTTCAACCTGGCGCTCTCGGATTTCTTGTTTATCGTGTTCTCACCGGTGTGGGTTCAATTCGCCATTCGCGACATGTGGCTTCACGGCGAGGCGATGTGCGTCGTTTGCGTTTTCCTGCTCTTCACGAACTTCTACACCAGCGCTGTGCTTCTGAGCTGCATCGCTGTGGACCGCTACTTAGCCATCGTTCACCCGCTGCAATTCTGCACTTTTAGAAAGCGCAAGACCGCAGCCAGAGTGAGCGTTGCCGCTTGGATTTTTACCGTCGCGTTCAATGCAATGACCGTGCATCCAGACAGTGTCTACGATATGGAAAACTCAATCTGCTTGGATTTATTTCCTTTGTCCAACAGGCAAAAAATAGTCAACGTTGCTCGTTTTGCTGTAGGCTTCCTCGCTCCTGCATTAGTTGTGGGTTTCTGTTATTGGCGAATATATTCGGATGTGAAGAGAAACCAAACGCTTGGATCGGTAGAGCGCCGCCACGTCTGCAGGCTACTTGGATGCATTTCGTTGACCCTTTATTTGTGTTTCGGACCTTTGCACATCATGATGGTTTTGAGGGTTGTGCTGGAGGATTGTCCATACCTAACTGGCTCTTCATTGGATATAAGGTCTGCGCTTTACTCGCGATGCTCAACTGCCTGGCTGATCCGCTCCTGTACTGCTTCATGAGCAGAACAGGGCAAGCCAGCGCTTCAAACGTGTTACTCAACCTCAAGAGAACGTGGAAGAAAGAGTGTCAAAAAGAGATGGAACAACAAAACAAGCAAATCCTCGGAACCGGCATCGTTCCAATCACACATGCACCCATTATGACCGAATTCAGGGCTTGACGGCTTCTGATGGGATCGTGCCGATGTTTATATATTCTATACTGTTTTGAAAGAGACTGGATTAAACAGGAATAAAATGAAACTTTATAAGCTTAAGAAAGGAAAGGTTGACATTTAAACGGAATGGGCCATGTCCAATTACGAAAAGCCTTGGATTATGAGAAATGAGCGTTTCATTTCGGTTTCACTTTCACACCGTCTACTTCCCTAATATTTCGCTCATATCTGAAGTGTAACAATAAATATATATTTGATATACTATACAAGGCTTTGTCCAACATTGCAAGTTTTTGTTTTAATTTGGTTTATTATTTACACCCACTTTCAAGAGATCGGTTTAAACAGACAGACTGTGAATGAAAACTGCTATGATTACTCATTTTATTTTAACAATATAGATACATGATATTCACATACACAGTTCAGGGGACAACACAGCACAACACAAACAGCTACTCGAATAATGTTCTGCCACCAAATAGGCCCCGCCCACAAAATAATGTCTGCCTTCAAATGAGCTTGATTGACAGGCGATCTGACCAATCAGAATGTGTATATTGTGCTGCTATCCGCCATTTTGCCCAGCTTTTCTCCATAGACAGAAGAGTAGAATCACTTCTGTGGACTTAAACTTAAAAAGCTGTGTGCCACAATAGACATAAAACACTTTCTGATGTTCGTTTTTTTTCATTTTGTGTTTTGTGTAAATATGGAAAGACGATCGGTTCATGTGTTGACACTAAATGGAAAAATTTTCGATATACTGATTCATTCAATAACACACGTTTCATTTTTTAAACATCTTAAGCTCTAAAATAAAGTGTTAGGCTTAACAGAATCTTTCTGGGGAGGAAACGCAGCGATTGATGTCGTTTATTTACAAAGACAAAAATTAAACTACTGTTTATTTCAACAAATTGTTGAAGACTAACCAAAATTAAAAAATATTTAGCTTGTAATTTCTGCACAGACAATATATTATTAATATATTAGCATTGCTATCCGCCCCAAAATCAGCAGCGAAAATCCAATATCGTGCATCCCTACGATTGCATACATCTCTATAAACCAAAAACAAAGAAAGCGCTAGTTTAACAAACAAAAGTTACTAAAATGTTAACTAGTACGAGTAACTAGTTGACCAGAAAAACCTTTAGTCAAGGGCTGCCACACACACACACACGCTTGTTTTTTTAATAGCCCATTACTTTCTAACAAAAGAAAGAGCAAAATAAACGTCTCAAATGTTGCTCCTTTTAGCTAATTTAAGTTCTATTATATTATATTATCCAAGAAGCAAAAATATACTGCATTTACTTTGCATTACTGTAATCAGCGTTCAGAAATCTCCCCATCTTCTGCTTTTCACGTCAGCGTTCTGAGATCATATCGTCTCCAAACCGAAAGCTTTCATCATTAGCATCTACTGGCACTGAAACCTCCGCCCACATCCTGCACCTCATTCCCGACAACATCATTGATCAGCCATGAGAAACATGATCTGACGTGACTTGTCTCTTCTAAACACGTCTGCGAGTCCACTAGTTCACTTGTTTGATGGGCCTAAATCCAGTTCCTGGTTCCTGGTGGGATCAGACGCTCAACTCTGGGTTTTGAGAGCGTTTCAGTATTTTCATACCCTTGGTGAGACGTATCTTACAACATCTTCAGAACATCAATATCAATAATTCATCATTAGGTCAGGTTCCTGCACACGCCTCGATATTGCAAAACATAATTATATTGCGATCTAACAAACAATATAAAAGTGAACTTATAAACCGTTTTCACTTCAAAATGCTCCACAATTATACAAATAATTACATTAATCTCTCTCTTTTTTCCTCCCTCACAGACATTAACACGGCGCTACTCTGACTTTATCTCTAACATCAAATTGAAAACAGCTTGGCATCAGCACTGTTAGTAAAAAAAAAAACAGGAACTTAAAGTTTCACTATTAGCTGAACACTTCTGAGAGATGCACACTCTCTCTGCCATCAACAGCTCAGGCTTCCTTTACTTGGGCTAAAATGACGTTTTGGATGAAATGAGACGAGATGAGGAAGAATCCTACTCAAAATAGTGTTTTAAAAACTAAATTAGTCCAAAATTAAAAACGCAAAAAAGCTTCCTTAAATAATAACTGAAATAAAATAAGCATTTTCAATCAACTAAATTAATGCAATATTTAAGTAATAAATATTTATTTAAAAGGTAACAAAAAAATAAATATAATAGTACGTAAATTATGCTACAATGAAATAAATAAGACGAATTGCTTTTTTATTATGTTATTTAGTTCATTTTATTAGAGGTCGTCTTAAATCAAAAACATTGATGCAAACTAATTTTTTTAAGCCAAAACATTTTTACTCTGCATTAAAACGCTGAAAATCTGAATGAACATGAACAGGTCAGATTGTACACCGACTAACTTCTCAAAATATTGTTTTGCCTCCTTAATATAGACACGAATCTTCCTGATCTGTCAGAATCTTAAACCTGATTTTCATTCATTGTCTGACAAGAAAACAACAAGAAATATTACATTGTTTACAGGGATTTTTTTTTTAAAGAAATAATTTCACGTAATTTAACGCATTTTCACATTTTTGAATAACAGCAATGACACTAAATAACACGTGCATGTGGGGAAATGATGTGGTGACTGAAACACGATGCAAGTTTTTTAAGCATTTCCATCAAAGTTATTGTTTTTTAATATGGTTTTATTTATTTTTTTTATTTCTATTTCTTTACGTTTTAGCTATTTTAGCACATCAGCTTAAACAAAGAATGAGAAATGTTGCTTGGGGATATGTAAATACGGATCAAACGCTTGTGTTCGGTTTTATTTCAAGTAGCATCTACTATATTTATGGTTACTTTCAGCTAACTGCAGTAACCAAGTTGACAACTTCATTCGGGACTATTCACCGAAGGCCTAGCGTGACAAAGTACCAAGATGCAAAAATGAAAGAGAGGGGGAGGAAGATATCCAGGTTTGGCTGTTTGGCAAGTTTTACTCATATTCATCAGATGGGGAAATTATGACATGGGGAAAAGCTTAAGAAAATGTTGGTGGAATATGCAAATGATTTAGCTAGCTAGGCACACATTGAATGCATTGAACCTTTGACATCGATGTCCATTTCAGCAACTTTGCATTGTCTATAAAAGTCTATTTTTTAATGGGAGAAACGGTGGTCTTCTACTGCTAATAATGAAGTGTAGGTTTAAAAAACGTTGTGAAAGGACCAAATGCTCTTGTATAAAAATATGAATTCACACAAATGTAAAAGACTCTATTTACATAGTTTGTTTAAAGCGGATAAAAGCCAACACTGTGTGCAACGAAGACCTAAAATAAACGAGTTTCCGGGCAAACAGCTCTACAGAGATAACCAACTCTTAACTGCAATCTTTCAAACAACAGTTTTGCGTAAACATATCAATAACAAAGCGGCGCGCAAAAGCGTGGCGCCAAAACAACACAATGGTCGTGCTGCGAAACGCGCCCAAAACTCTTAACGTTACCACAGCAAAACGTCGACAGCTTCTGAGATGCATTTGTGTGTCACAGAGCATACATTAAACCAATTTCTTGCTAATAACCAATGCTACAAACGGTAAATAAATCCTCTTGACGTACCTTTTTTGAAAAGGCGGCGCGTGAGGTCGTCCCCGGGTCGTTATCTTTTCGCTCCGTCCTTCATTTCATCATTAAATCCAGAGAACTGTTAGAAACTGTTAGTCTTTTTATTTCTAGATCGCTGTTTAAATCTCTGCCGATGCAGAACTAGTGTGCGTTTATTTATCATCAGTGAAAGCCGGTAATAAGGTCGCTGCCAACGAACTTTAATTAGCTTACATCTGTCGCCGATGACGACAGAACTAATTATAGTTCGTTTTTTTCTTGTTTGTTTGTTTTTTTGTTTGTTTGTTTTAATGTGTGGTTTAAATAACAGCCATTTTATGAAATAACTGTTCGATAAAAAAGTATTAATAAAATTAGGTTGGTTTTTGGGGCGGGGCGCCATCTCTGGCGCGCGGAAGTCAGGTGACTTCTCTGGTGTTTTTATTATTTTCTGCAAGTGGACTCCTACCTTAATCTTTGCTTCCTCAGCGCTCAATTTCATGCAACTGCAAACATAGGTTAAACATAAAACATGCAGCTGCTTGTGGATTAGATAGCTTGAACAATAGTTAAAAGATTTGTCAAAGCCTGAATTTGAATGCTGCCTTCAGAGTTCAATGAGAAGTTACTTCCAGAGAAGTAAAGCAGAATTTGGATATTGTGGGATTTGGTATCCCACAATCCTGTGCGTTCTGTGACAGTTGAGCTAAAATATAAAGATGGCGTCTAAAAGTTTGACGTTTGGTGGCCAGTTTGTGCGTAAACGTATATTTCTTGCTAACGTTTTGCACTTTTGATGTTATTTCTAGTGGGAAATTGGCGAATAAGTATTCATTTAATTCGACGCCAAGCAAAAGGTGTCACATAAGCCTGTCCGAAATCAATGTGAGGTGCCTTCCTGCAAAAAGCCAGTCTTCGCAAATTGATTCGCTGTTTCAAAACTGTTTAAACAAAAACAGACAAAACGATGCTTAAAGGGACAGTTCACTTTGAAACAAAAATTTGAAGTTTATCTGCCAATAAACTTGATCCAATTTATTTTGTCCTGAATTGGGGGTGAAGTATAACTGTTTAAGTTTGCTTAAGATCAACCCAAAACACTAATATAATGATTTAAGAAACAGTATTTGACGATGTTCGTATCGCGCATTGTTTGTTTTATGGAGGGCTTTTCTAAAAAAACCCAATAAGGGAATTATTAACTCTTTCTCTTAATTATGCAAATTAAAAAATGTGTGAAGATTGACTTAGAAGATTGATTGCGATTAGGTAAATGGACCATTGACTGGACCATTTTCACTAGACTGTGGTTTCAGTGATCATCACCGGCATCGCAAAAGTTTGTATATTTTGATTTTTTGAAATGTATGTATATTTATAACACTATATGCTTTGTAAATCAAATTTGCATTAAATGACAAAAAAGTAGTTCTCGCTAATGCAAGGGTCTTTCTAATACAGGGTCCATGACTAAATTTGACATCATTCGCTCGTATCTTATTTTTGTACGTTTCGAAAACGCAATCATGCAATTTTCCTTTTGCTATTTGCCAAATATATCTGTGCTAGTCTCACAGTCATTGCTCTCAAAGTTGACCCAACTGTGACGACTTGTGACGTACTGAGGCCTCGTTTACCGAGGTTTTTTTACACGTGATTTTTGGCAGTTTGATAGCGCTCCAAACCGTTCAAAGCCAATCTGTCACATCATTTAGTACGGGTTGTCATTGAAATGCTATAAGACTATCTACAACTTGATCTAACTTGTTCAGAATAATTCCCATCAAACTGTTGTTCTGCCATGACGGTGGTTTGCAAATGATGATAGCTCTATTCTCCTGCTCGACTGTGAAAGACAGGCTGTCTATTGTAGGCCATGCAAAAAATTCATTTTTTTCTTTTTATTTGTGTTATTGAGGTGTAGAATTGAGCTTGGTTAGTCGGAAACATCTGCATTTACGTTCCTGCGTATGCATCAGGACGTTGCTTCAGATTAATGCGATCAACCAACGTATTACGTGTTTCTACCCAGACTACATCCTTTTTTACGTAGAATTTGTGTTTCTAACGTGAGCACTTTTACACATTGCCTTCAAATGAGGCCGTGACAGACACTAGTTAACATCCTGAGCCAGAACAAAACCGACTGAATGAAAAGTCAAGCGTGATGCCGTTACAGAGAGATGCATGTGAGCCATCCATCACTACTAATCAGGTACAGACAGTGATAAGTGCTTACTTCAACCTTGGACACGTTTACCTTCTGCTTTCATTATACAGCTGACGACTGTTCCTCCATACATGCTGACATCGATCATTAGATCGATCCAATAAAGCATGACAAAACCGGACATGCGTTACCTCAAGTAAGCAACTCTGTGTTGAATGCGTCTCACATTTACTGAAAAACATCGGTTATCAGCATCTTTGCTGCGCGCTGCAGAAAGGCGTCTCACCTGGCGATCACAGAAGACGATCAGCGTTCCCTAAAAAGACTAGTTTCCTGCCTCTCTCGCCTTTTCTTCTCACTTAAGGCTGTGTGTTCGCAGGTTTGACGCGTCTTGTTTGCCACACTGCATTAATTTGATCCGTAAATGCTGCGAAAATGTTCCAGCAGTGAACAAACTATCATTTTCCATCTGTAACTTTACCACTGACAGTATTTGATATTCCTAAATCATATAATTGCAAGTGCATCAAACCGTTGAAAAAACTCAAATAACTTGTACCATCCTTTGTAATGATTTTTAACCGAATTTTTATGGCTGTTGATTAGTTGCTAAGCTGTTCTGAGAACTTTTTGCTATGCAGTTGCTAATTGGTTGCATTGTGGACCAAAGTAAGAGCCCAACCTCAAGAGCAGAGGAAAAGCAGTTCACCAAGAGGCTGTTTTGCAGCACTAAATGACAGCCAAGTTTAATTTTTTTGTGTAAGACCAAGTCATGTTTAGATCCAATCTGAATCGCATATAACATTCACAATTTTAACATAAATGTAAAAGCTGCTCCTACAATGTAAAAACGTTCTGTAAAGCTGCTTTGTAAAGAGTTATATATTATGCACACAAATGAATATGAGTGTGAACCTGATAACAAGGTTTGTATATATTTATCATGAAATCCAATTTGTTTAATGTTTTTTAGTTTTAAACCGAATATTTGTAGCTAACTGTTTTTACAGATTCATGCTGATTCCAAGCAATTTAAATAAATGCATTAAAAGTAATTATTTAAATAAAATAGTGCTGGGCAATAATCATTTTAATCACATCTAAATGAAACATTTTTGTTTACATAATATGTGTGTCTGCTGTATATATTTATATATATATATATATATATATATATATATATATATATATATATATATATAAATACACACAGCATAAATATATATATATAGGAAAAATGTATGTGTATTTATTTATATGCATGTCATTTATATGTAAATATATTAATATATAAACATATCTTTCTTAAATATACACGCATGTGTGTGCGTTTATATATACATAATAAATATACACAGTACAGACATCTATTATGTAAACAAACACTTTTAGCGCTGTCCAGCACTAAAATACAATTAATGCGATGTGCGACGTTAATAAATGCAAATGCATTGAAATAAGTTCATTACTTCATGCTTTTGTTTTTTATAGTACTATTTATGCAATTGAAACTTACTCACATTTGCATGAACCCCATGTGATCATTTTAATGAACCCTTAGTTGGGAAACTCAAGTACGGGGTGTGAAAACTCTCAAAATAATGGGTTTGTGCTCTCTGTGACTAATGTGTTAATTTGAGCAAATCAGATCTCTTATGAGAGGTTAAAGCATGGAAACATATACACACGGGCATGAATGCTATGTATTTTATGTATTGCATTAAGTGTTGCATTTGCATTTTTGGACATGTTTCCAGGTTTTCTGAATGATAAAAAAATCAATAAGCGCAACAAAGCCAAAGCCACATTTCATGATTTATTTTCCCAAAGGCACTCATTACATTTGATGTAATGTTTGCACAACCGTTAATGTGATCACCATGACAACACAGAGCATGACTAAGATTACCGTAATGTTTTCGAGATCCAGCTCACATCACTGTGACGTTTACATCAGCATCACATGATCAACACCATTATTGCATGCTGTCTTAGCTGAAATGTACAGTTTCGTATGCATTTGCTTTCACTGTTGTGGATCAAAAAAGTCAATAATGTTTTACTTATGCATTCACACGTTTTTACCGTATTTTTGAATTACAGTGGAAGACTGATCTGTGGGTTACAAAAAGGCTGGGGTGTATATAAATTGATATGAGGTGAAAGTTTTGTGGCGATAATGGAATAACTGGATTTACAGCAACCCCAAAAAGGTATTTAAAAAACAATCTGTCTCTGAAAAATAAAAGAGCATTTGTCAAACAATACCAGAATTATAAAAACATGATATGCATCTAATTTTGCTACTTAAAGACTAATTAAAAGTTCTTATGCAACAATTTGTTTTACCAAATAAAGTTAATGTAAAACAACTTTACTGTAATTTTACCGTTGATACCAATTTGCGGATCTCATTGTTTTTAATTGTCATTCTTTTCTTAATCACTAGATGCATTGTTCATTAATCATTTAAAATGGTACAAAGTGTTTGTGATATGTTTTGTAAAGGATGCATCTTCCTTTATGGAAAAAAAATTACTGTGATATGTTATATTGCTTAATGCAATGATATTCACACATTCTTACGTGTGGTTTCAGTGTCTCACTCTTTTTGGGGTCACTTCTAGTAAAATGGGTTTCACTCTTATTGAATATCATCAATATGGCTTTGATTCCAGTCATTTTCTGGGGGTTTGATATGTTTATATAGTTCACTGTGAATGCAGCATTTCACCAAACAGCTATAAAATCAATGTCGTTTAAAAACCGGCTTCGCAATTTAAAAGGTTATTGAGAATGAGTCCAATTTTTAGCCAGACTGAATAAATGAGTGTTTGATAGAGGTTTGTGATTGGCCATCACAGATGACAGACTGATCTGAGCAGCGGTTTATATTCATGCAGATTTGCTTTCCAAAAGACATCACGATTTACAGCAAAAAAGACTTTTGGTAATCCATAACACATCTTTGAAAAGAGCAGAAAAAGTCCTTCAGGAAGTCTCTGGTGACAGTTCTACGATGAATAATCAGTCTTGAAGTTCGAAAGAAAATAAATAATGCATTTTAAAGGTATAGTTCATCTAAAAAAGACAAAATTCTGACATTCTACGCAACCTCATGTCACGTCAAACCCGTTTCCGTTGCTTTTTCAGTGGCTGAACTGACTAAAGCAGATGTTATTGCAGGAGGTTTTTTAAATATTAATAATAATATGAATGGATTAATAGTAAGCTCCCAAAAAGACAAAAATCGTCACTTCCGTCGATCTCATTCCAACGAAAAATGGCATGTAGCACCTAATTCAATATTAGCAATTGAGTGTTTTTGTAATTTGCAAAGTTTTCAGTTTGAGTTCCTCGCACAAATCATTGTGAGTCATACAGTTTATTGTTACTGTACTTTTACGGTGTTTAGTAGTCATTTTTGGAGCTTTCTGAAGAAAGGAATTCATGCAGGTTTGGCAACATGAGGGTGAGTAAACCAACCTGGTCTCATAAAAATATGTACCACTGTGCACTTTTTTTGACATACATTACTGTAGGTTTCGCTGCGGTTTCAAAGAGAAATGTCCACCGAGTGGCTCTAAAACACAGCTTCAATACGTGAACCCTGGCGCGTTTAATCACGTTGATATAGGTGTGTATTGCGGCGGTTCAGGATTGAAATATCGGGGGACTGTTGCTAAAAGTTAACGCTCTATCACGTTTGATATATGTCCTACACCAAATCAAACCCTAAACCTACCCGATAGCGTTAACAAAAGCAAAACTGATATCAAAAAAGGTATTTGCTGAGGCAACCGTGTCATTTCAGCTTCCTTTCACTCAGATTTGATCTGTTTTGTTGAAGCGTGGTTACATGGGATTGAACCGGAGCCCGTCGTCATCTGTTTGAACACATAGATAAGAAGCCGGATATGTGCGAAGCTAACGTTCAAAAGCATCCGTTTTCAAATCTCCCAGCATATTAATATTGTTTTGAAGTCATAACACGATATTCTTAATCTAATCGTTACGCTTTATTAATCGAAGCTCAATGTGTTCGTAGTTTCCGGTGTTCATTTCTTTTGGAAACTGCAGTAATATGTACTTGTTGGTACATATTTTAACGCACCCGTGAGACCAGGCAGCAGCAATCACCCGCAGAATTTCTTTTTTTTAGGTGAACTGTCTCTTTAAGGTGATGTCAGCCTGTATTCCTTGAGCTCTCCATGTCTTCTCACCTTTTTTTGGCAACTTGTCATTAGTCACAGTGAAAATCAACTGCACTTGATCGTAACGAGTCGAGCCGCAGCTTACAAAACACGAAGGCACGTTTTCACCCCGTCACTGTCTGCCTACGGTTGATGCTCCTTCTGCTCCAGTCTTTTATTTCGCTCTTGTTCTTTGGCCTGAGCCGGTGCGAAACCGTTCTGCTGTTTGGGTTCCTCGGGGTAGTGAGGCAGACACGTGAAGCCGGTGTCGGCCTCCGTCGCCGTTTTCTCTTCCTCCACCTCCTCCTCGTCTTCTCTCCTCTCCTCTCCCAGAGTGACGTTGCTGCTGTTGCTGCTGATGCCGCTGAGGACGTCTCCCAGCCTGCTGCCGTCTTCTGGGATGTTCCTGCGCAGGTCTCTGCTCCGGTTGCGCTTGGCCAGTTTGGTGAGCGAGCCGAAGCGGTTGAAGATGTTTTCGTCGGAGGACGCCTGCTGTTCGCCGCGCTCGGCCTTCAGCCGCAGGTTGTTCAGCTTAGTGTCGATGCTCTCCTGCGAGGAGGTCTTAAAGCGCCCGGCGTCCAGGCTGGCGAAGACGGCCCGTTTTTCAGGCGACAGCATGTCCAGCGAATGCGCCCTCTGCTCCAGACCCAGACGCCTGCGCTCCATGCTGCGGATGGTGGCCGCCCGCTGAAGTTTGTCGTGGATCTCGCCGCTGAGGCGCCGCCGGGTCTCGCGGAACTCTGCGCGAACATTTGCCTTCCATTCTGCCGCGTGGGCCTTAAACTCCCCGACCTGTGTCGGACAGAGGAAGCTAACATAAAACTAACTCAGCATAAAACATTAAATAGTAAAATCATTCGTAAGTAAAGCCAACAAAAAAAACCTGAGATTGCAACTAATTTTACCATTTAAAGCAACAGTAAAACCACATTTGCGACCAACTTGGCCAACGTAAAGCATTACTTGCAACTAATTTTACCATTTCATGTCAGCATAAAACATAAAAAACATAAAACTGAGTTTGCGACTAATTTTACTAAACAGAATCGCTACAAAAGCCGCAACATAAATGTAAAGCTTACGAATAATTGCACCAACATAAAACTGAGTTTGCACTTAATTTTACTATTTGACATCCGCTAATTGCAGTAAAAACTTTTCGCAACTAATTTCACTATGTGAAACTGCGTTTGTAACTACTTTTACTATACTAAACAAAACTGCTACAAATTTTACTATTTGAAGCCACGACAAAAATGCATTTGAAACTAATTTTAACCAACCCAAAAAGCTAATTAAATCATTTGAAATCAACATAAAACAGCGTTAGCAGCTAATTTTGTACAAATAAAATTTGGTAAATATATTTTGCAGTTAATTTTGCCATTTAAAATGAACATAAAACTGCGTTTGCGACATTTTTTACCATTTAAAGCAAAACATAAAACATTACGTACAAATAATTTGAATATTTAAACGTAAAACTGAGTTCGCAGCTAATTTCAGTATTTTAGGGCAAAGTAAAACTGAGTTTAAAACTAATTTCACTATATAAAACTGTAGCTAATTTATAATTTTGTAGCTAATTTGTTCACATAAAGTCAACAGAAAAGTCATTTGCAACTCATTTAATAATTTAAAATCAACATAAAACAGCATTTGCAGCAAATTTTGCCATTTAAAATTAAGGTAAAAATTTTGCAATTCATTTTGCCATCAACACAAAACTGTGTTTGCAACAGATTTTACCATTTAAAGTCAACAGAAAAAGGCAATTTGCAATTTTACAATTTACAATCAACAGTAAGTGGCCTTTGCAACTTATTTTAACATTTACAGTCAATGTGATGGCATTAGACATACATTAACATACTGTATGACTATTTTAATTTAACTATTTTTCATAAAATTATTTTTTTAACAGCAAGTAGTTGAAGTTGAAGGTTCTCCCGCCCCACATTATTTAAGTCTTTATAAAATATGGAATTATTTGACATTATTGTTGTGACCTGTATTATATGCATTAACTCCCCCAAAAAAACCTCTATTAAGCATTGACAAGAAAGGCTAGATTACCAACAGCAGCCAAATCAATGACTGCTTGCCTATTGATTAACATTAACCAATAGTCTACACGACACTATTAGTCTACACGCTCTAGTTCATCAGCTGAAAAGGAAAACCAGGAATGTCTATGCAGACAAAACAGTGCTCCGATGCAGTGAAATAATGCTGTATCAGGACTGATATATCATACCTCTTCTTTTGTTTTCTTGGACAGAACCCTGAACCAGTCTCCAATCATGCTGAGGACCGCAGCGAAATAGGCCAGACCCACCAAAATCCAGAACCAGACCAGAGGCTTGTACCATTTCATGTATTCTATTTTTCGATCGCCACCTATTTAAAAAAATTGTACAGTTTTCATTATCTTACATGCAAAACAAAATCAGAGTTGGACGTCCAGAACCCAAAGCCTAACCCAATGGAAGCATCAAAGACATCCAAGGAAGGTCACAACACATTTACTTTTTTAAAGTCAACGTGAAACAGGATTTGCAGCAAATTTCACCATTTAAATCTAACATAAAACGGTATTTGAAACCAAATTCACCATTTCTAGCTCATTTAACCACTTAAAGCCAACGTAAAACATTTGCAACAAATTTACCAAAGTCAGCATTTGCAACAAAATGCATTTAAAGCAAATTTTAGCATTTAAAGTCGACAGCATTTACAGAAGTTATTGAAAATAATTGCAACTTCAAAGTCAGTGATAAAAAAGGCATCTAAAGTCAACCAAACTGAATTGAATTTAAAGTCAAAATAAAAAAGCATTTAAAACCCTTTACAGAACTAAGCAAAACGATGTGCAATGCCTTCATTAGTGCACTGACCTGCTACGTAATCTCCGATGCCGACGGTTGTGAGAGTAATTACAACAAAGTAAATGGCTTCCAGAGTACTCCATCCCTCGATGTGTTTGAAAATCACCGCTGGGATGGTGACAAAAATGATGCAGCCGGCGATGATGAAGAGAATGGTGGAGGTGACGCGGATTTTGGTCTGACTGATTTGCTTGTGTTTTTGCTGTAAAGGCCGGCAGATGCGTGTGAATTAATGCATTTACATAACCACTTATTAATAGCTTATCCTCGGTAGACTATCCTTTCGACTTACCCTGAAAACTTTCTCCACCTTCAGGATGCTCTTCATAAACACGGTCCCTAGTTGATCACCGATCCCGGCCAAGAGGAAGCCGAACAGTGGGATGCCAAATATTGCGTAAAGGATGCAGAAAATCTTGCCGCCCTCGGTCCTGGGGGCGATGTTTCCATAGCCTGTAGATGTGGGTGGAGAAGACAAGAGGTTATTTAATCGTTATAAAACAAACCGCTCTAGTTAACCCCCTCTATTAAAACCACGTTCACAGATCCAGAGGGAGACAATTGGTGGCTTCCAGCGAGAGAACATGGCAGTAATTACAGACTGCTGAACAAAAGAGAAGTTAAGACAAGGACAGACTAAGCAATTTCAGTCAGAGATCTGGGCTGAAAGCCTTGTGCAGTCACACTCTCGGAGGTCAGTGCAAAACTTGTGAAAGTCAAACATAAAAAACTAATTGCAGTTTGTAAAAATCCAACATAAAATAGCATTAGTGGCAAAATCGACCATGTAAAGTCAATGTGAAACAGATTTAGCATCTAAATGTACCTTTTAAAGTCAATGTAAAACCTTTTTTGAGTAGTTTTACCATTTAAAGTCAACGAAAATAGCATTTGCAGCAAATTTTACTATTTAAAGTTAACATAAAACACGATTTTCTGCTAATTTTACAAATTAAAGTCAATGTAAAACCGCTTCAGCATCTAATTGTACCTTTTAAAGTCCACATAAAATCTTATTCAAGTAGTTTTATCATTTAAAGTCAACGTAAAATAGCATTTGCAGCAAATTTTACTAAAGTCAACATAAAACATGTTGTTCTGCAGATTTTACCAATTAAAGTAAAACTGCATGTGCTTCAAATTTTACTATTTAAGTCAATGTAAAACAGCTTTTGCCGTAAATTTTAACAAAGTAAATGTGAAACCAGTTTTTGCAACTAATTTTACCATTTAAAGTCAACAAAAAAAATGTTTTTTGCAGCAAATATGACTATTTAACGTCAACATAAAATAGATTTTGCTGCAAATTGTACCACTTAAAGTCAACATAAAACCTTTTTCAAGTAGTTTTACCATTTAAAGTCAATGAAAAATAGCATTTGCAGCAAATTTTACTATTAAAAAGGTCAACATTAAACACAATTTTCTGTTAATTTTACCAATTAAAGTCAATGTAAAACAGCTTTTGCTGTTAATTAACTAATTTTACACATTTAACGTCAACATAAGTAACTTTACCATTTAAAGTCAAAGTAAACCTGCATGTGCTGCAAATATGACTATTTATGTCAACATAAAATAGGTTTTGCTGTAAATTGTGCCATTTAAAGTCAACATAAAAGTTTTTTCAGGTAACTTTACCATTTAAAGTCAACATAAAACAAGATTTGCTTCAAATTTTACCACTTAAAGTCAATGTAAAACTGACTTTAAATGGTAGGATTAGTTGCAAAAGCTAAGTAATACTGTTTTTGCAACAGATTTTACTATTTGAGGTCAATGTAAAAGAGTTTACGGTTTAACCTTGACCTAAATCAATTGCAAAAGTCAGTATAAAAGTGCATTTGCAACAAATTTAATCCCAGTAAAACTGCATTTACCATTTAAAGTCAACAAGAAGCAGCATTACAACAAACTGTACTATTTCTCGTGATATTAACAATGTAAAATCTGAGCTGCTTCTCATAATGCGATGTATTTGAGAGGTGCATTGGTGTTCTCATTTGAAGGCTGCTTTAATTGACCTATGGTGGTGATGACGGTTCCAGCGAAGAAGAACGCGCTGCTGAGGTCCCAGTGGCTGGAGTTATTGGACGTGTCTCCAATGGGACTCACCCCAGCACTGACCGCATCCACTGCATGCTGGGAAAAGATGCACATGAAGAGAACGTCTCAAACAGCCATTTTGGAAGTGCTTCATCGACAGCAAGTATAACTAAATTAGCTCATTTCCCCTAAAAGTCACCCCCGCACAACGCCAGACGCTCCAAGAACGTCACATTTCTCCAAGTAATGCCGATTAGCCTTGGATGTAGTTGCTAAGTGCCTGCTGTGACGTCAAGCCACCCGCTTTGTGTTTCAGTGTCTCAAAAACCTTCTCTGAAAATCAATCTGCTCCGTCTGTCAGTAATTCGATCAGATTTCCTGGCTCTCCTCCAACTATTTAAAGAATAAGTATCGTAAATGGATTAGGCTGAGTAACATTTTGTCGATAAATCAGTAAGTCCTGTCCGAGCAGAGGCTGGTCATGCAGTTTTTGTTAGTCGCCCAAACCGAAAAGTAGAGGAGGAGAACATTACAGTCAGCAATCAGTCAACTTAAGTTAAATGATATTAAAGGGAAAAGGCAAGAAAATGCTTTTTTTATATGCTTCTTCTGCTCTGGGAGGACTTGCCAAGCATCCTGGTGGGAAGATCTTTGAGTCACTCCCGCTCTCGGCCAACAACAACAACACCGACAACAGCCAGCTGGTCTCGAACGACACCAGAGACATGTCAACACGACTGACACGCTGTGCGTCTGCTTCTGACTTTAAAAGCCTGTTGCTGTACGTGCCCTATACCAAGCAGTTACTGTGCAATGTCTCAGACCGCCGTTCCATTAAATGGAGATTTAGCTTGAGCGGAGAAGAAAAAGATTCATTTCTCCGTTCCAGAAGCAGCAGGTGAGATATTGTCACGATAAAGCTTACCGTATTGTTGCACACAATCATCCCCAAGCCTTCTGTCGTATGATTGATAGTTTAGAGTTCATTTTTTTTTCTCCAGTAAAAATTGTTCTCCAGTAAAAATTGTATAAGCGTCCGGCTTCAGCTGCTGCTTCTCGTGTGTTTTTGTCGTCAGGTCTTGACTGATTTCTAAGTAAACGTCAGAATAATGATGATATTTCCAGACGATCACTGAAGCAACTTCCCCATCAATTGTTTTATTTAGTCTCAAATCTGATCTTTTGTTCCCAGAAGCTTTACTTTCACTGTTTCTCGGTCGGAAGAATGATCTTCACAAGCCTCCAAAACATCTCACATCTTCTGAGGAGCCTTCATTTCTTCAGCTCTCAATCAGCATTGCATTTCACTATACACTCGAATCATTTTGGTCTCATCTTACCAAGACGTATTATTGTATCATTTTTATACTATTTTATGTCCCTATCTGCTGCACAGTAATAAAGATCTCACTGAGTTACAAGCTTCATAATTTGATCATATAAACAACCAAAATCATAACCAAATCATATATTTTTGCTCAGTATCTGCATAAAATTAAGCTGTTTTTCAAGTAGTTTTACCATTTAAATTCAACGAAAAATAGCATTTGCAGCAAATTTTACTATTTAAAGTCAACATAAAACCTTTTTCAAGTAGTTTTACCATTTAAAGTCAACGAAAAATAGCTTTTGCAGCAAATTTTACTACTTAAAATCAACATAAAACATGTTTTTCTGCAGATTTTACCATTTGAAGTCAAAGTAAAACTGCATGTGCAGCAAATTTTACTATTTACGTCAATGTAAAACAGTTTTTGCAACTAATTTTACCATTTAAAGTCAACATAAAAAATAGTATTTGCAGCAAATTTGACTATTTAACATCAACATAAAATATGATTTTCTTCAGATTTTACCACCTAAAGTCAAAGTTAAACTGCATGTGCTACACATTTTACCATTTAAGTCAATATAAAACAGCTTTTGCAACTAATTTTATCATTTAAAGTTAACAAAAAAAAAATATTTGCAGCAAATTTGACTATTTAACATCAACATAAAACCTTTTTCAAGTAGTTTTACCATTTAAAGTCAACGAAAAATAGCATTTGCAGCAAATTTTACTATTTAAAGTCAACATAAAACCTTTTTCAAGTAGTTTTACTATTTAAAGTCAATGAAAAATAGCATTTGAGGCACTAATTTTGCTATGCGTTCGGATCATTTCGGTCTCATCTTACTGAGACATATTATTGTAAATATAGAGTAAATGATACTCCACAAAAAACACATAAAGGTTTCATTTCATTATTATTATGGCTTCGGACGTCTGATTTGTGATTTTTCTGGTTAACAGCACATGGCCGGTTTAGTTTCATGAGGAGTATGAAGACGTCTGGAAGCTCCAGCGGGGCTTTGCTCTCAGGAGACTCTGCTTTCCGAGGACCAAACAATTAATAATTGATTACCTGAGAGGGGTCCGTTTCAACTGTCTTGGTTGCAAATAGAGAATTGATTTTTTTTTTTCTTGGCATGAGCTTAATTACCAGATGTAGGACACACTTTGAGTCACACAGGATGCTTACATGACATAAATAGGACAGAAATGAAGAAGGATGTAGGCATGAATCAAAGTGACGTCTGATCGCTCGCATATGAGCTTCTTCAGGTTTGACTGAACTCAGACGATCACCTGATGATTTAAACGCTTCATGCGGTGCAGTCATGTGATGTGCTTTTAATACTATTTTGTATTTATTTTTATTGTCTGAATAAATCTCATTTTTATTAGTAATCTTGGTTTGAAGATTTTAAAAACATGCCTGTGTAGTTAAGTTTTTCTATTGTTAATTTTATTATTCATTTAAAATCTTAGTTATTTCATTATTTCAATTTAAACTAAACTTTTAATATATATTTTTTTCAGAGTTACAAAATTGTATCTATATATATATATATATATTTTTTTTTTTTTTTTTTATTATTTTTTTTCACTTAACATTTATTTACTTTAAAGTAACAAAAAATATATTTTTATGTCATTTCAAAAAATATATTTTATTTAAATACGCATATTATATATATATATATATATATATATATATATATATATATATATATATATATATATATATATATATATATATATATATATATGCGTATTTAAATTAAAAAATTTTTTGAAATTACATAAAAATATATTTTTTTGTTACAAAAATCAATTCTCTATTTCCAACCAAGACATTTTTTTGTAAAAATATATTTTTATGTCATTTCAAAAATATATATTTTATTTAAATACACACGCATATTATATATATATATATATATATGTATATATATATAATTTTATTAGATTTTTAATTTATTTCAGTTAATATTTACTTTTTCAAACAACAAAAATGTTTTTGTTTGTTTGCTGTTGCATTCACTACTAATCAATAGTATGCATTAAAATATGCTGCGTACTATCTTTCTGTCTCTGTGTTGTGATCTGTTTATTAGTGCCCATCTGCTTCCTTGTTATTATAGATCCCTGGACACTCATTTGCATGAAAACGCTTGCATCAGTGAGCCTCAGTTAACCTTGAGAAGACCGTCCTATTTGTGATCCTTTTATAATTATTCGTTATAAAGAACTAACCATAAACAGCAGCTTTTATCAGTATTAAAAATGAAATTAGTACAAAAACCGTGTTTTCTCAGCCTTTTACGTAATGTAAATGTTTGCCGACCATCTCATCCACCCTTGCAGCGATTCCCAGGCTGACTCTGTAGGATGTGCCGCTGTGAGAAATCAATGCAACGCTTTAATTGACGGCAGCACATTGCTTCCCAAACAAGTGTGATATATGCGCTCTCTGTTACGTAACAAATAAAGCCGGCGTTTTATCGCGGGCGAAAAATTCTGCCTACAGCGAGTGTATCCTGGCAGAAGTGAGAGCTGATGGTCCTGATGATGGCCCGAGGGATTCGGGACATTTACTGATCAATTCGAGCTCAGCGACGGTCGGAGGAAACGGCAGAGGAGCTCGTGAAGGTTTCTGCTGACGCCCACCATCGCTGGAAAAAGCTCATTCGGGTCTGTAGACATTTTAAGATGAGAGTGTCACCCAAGACACCTTTGCAACGCGCGGCGGCTTAAATAGCAATCTATTTTACGACGCTGAATGCATTTCTTTAATTGGTTTAATTGGTAGCTTTCACTACCAGATTGCAGAAAACGTCGTATTTTGCTCCAAAATAAAATAAATAAATATATTAGCGCTGTCAAACATTTAATCGTGATTACTTGTATCCAAAATAAAAAAAATATCCGCATGTTATGTGCATTTATTATATATATCTAGATACGAACACATGCGTGAATATATACTATTAATAAAAAGTCTTGTTTATATATTAAATATATTTATATATATTATAAAATATAAATGTAAATATTTTCAAAATATATATATATATATATCTCATTACAGTAATGTAAAATAAAAAGAAAAAACTGCAAAAGCTATTACTGAAATTATACATTTTGAAAATGTTTTAATAAATAATGGTATTATCTATAAACAGACTTTGTAATAAACAAAAACTAATAAAAATAAAACAATAACATAAACGTTTTAATTAAAATAAAATAGAACATTTTCTTTTGGTTATAAAATTAAATATATGATTCTTGATATATTGAGCTTCATTTTTATATTATATTTGATTATATTTGATATTCTCATAAATATATCTCTGCACTTTCTTACACTTTTAGTCTCCACTATTCTCCATCTTTTTTTTCAAAAATCAGTGCAAATTAAGCCTCCAAAACCTCTCGCATCTTCTGAGGAGGCTTTATTTCTTCATCTCCCAGCCAGCATCTGACTACACGTTTAGATCACATTACTTTAGTCTCTAATGAGCCTGATCTCACCTTGATGAGGGCCTCGAGCTCGGCCGCAGAGACGCAAGGGTTCTTCTGCAGGAACAGGGCCTTCTCCTGCGCGATGCTGTCCTTCTGGTCGCTCTCGAAGGGCTGCTCCAGCGCCCGGAAGGCCAGGCCGCCGCACACCAGGTACAGCACCACCACCACAAACACGGTCACCACCGTCTTGCACTTCATGACCGAGTGCGGCGCGGTCCCGTCCGCTCCGGCGTCCATCCCCGTCACCATGCTGGCCGAGCGGGACGAGATGGAGAGGCGCGGGAGGACGC
>NW_025048156.1:647500-660000 GCF_018831695.1 Puntigrus tetrazona
TGGTGGCTGCGACCGCGTGATTACGTCGCGACGGCATGACGTCAGACGCACGCATAGCAACCAACATGGCGACGGCGAAGCTTCGCGGAAGCGAGGACAGATAGCTGGCGGCTCGCAAAACCTCTGCGAAAGATGAACAGGCAACAAAATATACGTGTTTGTCGAGTGTTATTAAAATGACATTACCTCAGACGTTCGCGTGAACGTAAAACGCGATGGTTTCCCGCGAAACGCGCGTGTTGCGAGCATGAGGTTCCTGCCGGAGTTTTTCGTCATGGACGCTAAACCAGGTAACGATAAATGATATTCTCCAAACGATAACATCCCGATCAAGCTCAGGCGCGCATAATGCGTTTAATCCGTCTTTATTTCCGTGTGCCTTCAGGAAGCACGCTCTTTTAGAGCACTAAACGAAAAGCACCACGGTTTTAAGGCGTGATGTCACGACTTTGGGGGTAATATTATAATGATGATATACATTTTTTTAATGTATCATAATAAAAGCAAAGTAATGCCATGTGGTGACGTTTAATTAGCTGTTTGCGTTATGGACGATGGTGCATAATCTCATATATTCGCTTATTTATTAATATTGATGATTTTTTTGTGCTTGCCTGTAAAGTGTCTCGTTTTCTTCTTGCAGGGTACAGCCTTGGCTCATCTGGCCAGCTGATGAACCAGTACATGATCAAAGACCACATGCTGTCCCATTACAGAAAACTCTATTCAGCCAAAGGTAATGCAGATACGTGCACGGGCTTTATGCCTTACTCACTTGTCTTTTTTTTACATACCGCTTTTATATACTATTTTATATGCTTTCATAACCATCTCTCTTGTTTTCTTTTAGCTGCCGTGGACTGTTCAGTGCCTAAAAGCATGCATAGCAATGTCAAATGTAAGCAAACGCGCCATATTAGAAATAATTTAGCAGTTTGAATTATATCGAACAATTAATTGATGTAACGCCGGTTTATATAGTTTACGCGATAAGTACAAATAAATATATACGATGCATAAAATGCATTGTAAAATAATTTATGCATATCTATACGTACATTTATATGTTTTAAAATATAGTTTATGTGTAAATGTCAAAAAGGGTACTCTATCTATATTTATTTAGCCCGTACTAATGTAACGTTTTCTTGATTCTTGCGAACGATTCTGTTGCAGATGTTGATCAGAAGCGGCGTGAACGATTCGCTCGGAGTCAGTCCAGCGCTAGGATTAACTCGAGGACGTCCTGTGTCTCTAAGAACGTAAGACGGCGTCTTGTGTGTCATCGTGTCAGATTGCCGTGCCGAGAGCTGAAGTTCACTCTTGTTTCCAGAGCAGACCCTCTGTTCAGGGTGACGCCGGCCCCTGTCCTTCCCCGGACCCGTCCTCGCCGGGAATCAGCACCTCGTTTCGCTCCAGACAAACCGTGTACCCGTCCCCGTCCGCCTCCGAGCTGACGCGCCGAAGCCCAAACCCTCGCTGGCGAGGATACGCCAGCTTTCAGGATCCCGCGCGGAAGACCTACGGCGGAGACGTTCTGCTGAAAACGCTCACCGCTTCACCCGGGAGAAACCCTTCACCCCGAGAACGCTCAAGTCGGACCGCGAGCCCGCGCTCTTACGATACCGCTATTACACGCCTCCTCGGAGGAAGGCTGCGGAGGAGAAGATCACCCGGCAGGAGACGTACCGCGGGAGGTACGAGCCGTGGCGCCGGAATACCTATTACAGTGTGTTTCGGATGGTATTGCGGTAGTATAATTTTTGCTTTTCTGCAGCGCGCGGTCCAAACGAGGGTTTTCTCCACAGCTTGAGTCACCCCAGGCAAGTCCGAAACACCTTTGCTTAGTATTTGTTCTGTCTTTGCATTTATGTATGCGTTTATGGCTCGAGTTATACATGATTTATTTACGCATTTGCCTATCTACTTATCTATCGAGTTGTTTATTTATGGACTGATTTTTATCGATTAATTCGTTGTTGTTTTTTACGGATCGTTTTCTGTGTTATTTACGGCTTAATTTTTGCATTCGTCTTTTTATTTATGAATTGACTTTTTTTTTAATGCATGATTTATTTATGCATTCATCTGCGCATGATTTATTTATTTATGTTTTAAAGTATGTGCTAAAGTCGATCGCTTGATTGGTCGATTTTATTTGATGTAACGGCAGTTTATACAGTTTACGTAATAAGTACAAATAAATATATATGATATATAACAAAAATGCATTCTAAAATAATTTTTATATATATATATATATATATATATATATATATATATATATATATATATATATATTATACATGCATTTTATATACATTTATATATTTTAAAATATAACGTATGTGTAAATGTCAAATCTTTATATGAGGTTACTATATGAGATAAAATATGTAATAATTTATTTAGCCAAATATGCCGTACTAATTCATAAATGTAACATTTTCTTGATTCTTTTGAGTGTTTTTTTTTTTTTTTTTTTGTTATCAAAATCTATCTGCTTATCTATTGAGTTTACGGCTTAATTTGTGCATTCGTATTTTTATTTATGAATTGACTTTTTTAATGCGTGATTTATTTATGCATTCATCTGCGCATGATTTACTTATGCATTTGCTCGTGTTTTAAAGTACGTGCCAAAGTCGATTTTATTTGCCGAACGTCCATAATGAGCGGAACCGGCATCCAGACGAAGGAGACGCTCAAGTATCATCACCCTGACATCTTGTTTTGATCATTTTCTTAATCTTTTAGCCCCTTCCTCTGGATCACGAGTGGACGGATGAAGAAACGGATTCACTTAGACGTCACAGCAAGACGAGCAGGTTCAGGGACGGTGATTTTCTTCTCTCGTCCTCCAGGTAAACGACGTCTGCCAGGTTTCTGTGCATGCAGATCGTTCATTATTCGCTAAATGCATGTCCCGCGAAACGATTTTAGCGGCGTGTGCAAAATAAAAGTCCTTTTCTTTCGTTTCAGGATTTCCCCAGAAGGCATGAGGTCTCCAATAATGAGAAAGGTTTCAGCGGAGTGAGTGTCCTGCACCAGACCCCTGAAATGCATCGAGCATTGCATTAATAACCACTCATATTCTCATGCGCTTGACATGATACGTGAGCGTAAACGTGCGTGCATTTTTGACTTCGTATGCGTCTAGACTTCCTAACCTTGTTCTTTTCTCCAGGGAGGAAGAGTTAATGTACCTGGAGTTCGTGACAGACGTGACGAACGAGATCTTAACGCAAGGCCTTTACTCCGACAGGTGGGTTTATTTTGAAGGAGGAGAAACCGCAAGGCATTTGTTCCACTTTGAGTTCGTTTGACTTATCTAACGAAGTACGTGTTTAGGGTGCTGAAGAGAGTATTCGAGCGCCACATCGATATGAACAGACATCGATTAGATGAGGTGAGGATCTTTCATTAATCCGACGCTTTAGAAGTCATTTAATTGAGGAAAATCAAAAACAATCTTATTTTGTTATTGCATGGGATATATGTGTTCACACTCGAATTGCTTATGAAATACCATATTTTAGCGTATTGTATTTATTTAAGGAAATATTTTTTTATGAGAAAGGATGCATTAAATTGATGACATTGTATATTTAAATATTTAATTAATATATGTAAAATGGACATTTATAATGTTAAAAAAGATTTCCATTTTCAATAAACTTTATTTCTTGAAAGAATCCTGAAAAATAAAATGCATCACCGTTTCCGCAAAAATATTGCGACATGAACAATAATCAGAAATGTTTTTTGAGCCACGAAACAGCATATTATTATGATTTCTGAAGGATCATGTGACACCGAAGACCGGCGTAATGATGCTGAAAATTCAGATTTTACAGTATATTCACGTAGAAAATGATTTTTAATAAAATATCAAAATTTGTACCATTTTAAATAAATAAATCAATATTTTTGCAAGCGACGGGCAAATCATAACGGATCATTATATGGCACTCGGTTCCAAGCATCTTTTTGAACATGTGACTTATCCCTCCGTGGCATCACTTCCTTAATTGTCAATTGTTCCCTTTAATTTGTAATTGCGATTTATTAATTACGATCATCATAATTAACACTGAATGGTGTTTATACCGTCGCATGCCGTATTTTTAGATCAAAACAAACACGATTGGTATTAAGCCTCGGATGTGAACTATACTTGGATAGGTTTCTTATTTAAAGAAAAAAGTGAAAACATGCATGTAGAGAGAATAGCGTGATAATGCTCAGAACGATTGTGTGATTGTGGCGTCTCTGCGTCGAGAAGTTCACAGACACCCGTATCTTTAATCGTCCCGACAGAACAAAATGCGGCAGCTTCTAGACGACCTGCAGGAGGACCTGCGAAGTCCCCCTGCCGCCGGCGTCGGCTCACACAGTCCCCTCGACGACGCCGGCGATGAAGTGTTCAACGAGGACGGACTGGGGGACGAAGACGACGGCGAGGTCTCGCGGCAGGTTGATGAACTCGGGAAAATCATGGCGGAGTCTTTAAGGGTGTCAGAAAGTCAGCGGGCGTCCGAGCGGGAGCCGGAGAGAGCAGACATCAGTGACGATGAGTTTTAGCTCAGTCAGACGTTTGCAAACGCACATTCTGATTCCAGAATTTATGAGTTCTGTTTTGTTTACTTTTTAGTGTTACATTTCTTTTCTTTGTTCCTTGAAGTGATGGTTACACAGTATTTTCAGCATCTTATGTGCAGTATTCAGTAATTGTATTAATTTTTTTGGGCATTTATTGTTTATGTAGTCTGATTAGGGATCAAAAGACATGCTGTGACGTCTTTTTAAAATACAAAACAAGTTACATATTTTGTGACTTCGTTTGACTACTTTTAATCCGTATACTTTTACACAACATGTGCAGGTGCAGTATTCATATTCATTGATGCAACTTATTTTTATATATATATATATATATATATATATATATATATATATATATATATATATATATATATATATATATATATATATTATGTATGTATATTTTATATATATATGTTTTTATGTATGTATATATATGTTTTTATGTATGTATATATATATGTATGTATATATGTATTTATATATGTATTTATATATGTATTTATATATATATGTATATATGTATTTATATATATATTTATATATGTATTTATATATATATGTATATATGTATTTATATATATATGTATATATGTATTTATATATATATGTATATATGTATTTATATATATATATATGTATATATGTATTTATATATATATATATGTATATATGTATTTATATATATATATATGTATATATGTATTTATATATATATGTATATATATATTTATATATATATATATATGTATATATGTATTTATATATATATATATGTATATATGTATTTATATATATATATATGTATATATGTATTTTTATATATATATATATGTATATATGTATTTATATATATATATGTATATATGTATTTATATATATGTATGTATTTATATATATGTATATATGTATTTTTATATGTATATATTTTATGTATATATTTATATTTATATATACATATATATATATATATATATAATTACATAAAATACACATGTATGTGTGTGTGTGTATACATACACAAAATTAAGGAATTCATAATTCATCAAAACAATATGTTTAGTGATCAGAAGAAAGCTGTCTGTAAAGGTAACCACGAGTGGCTTAAACAGTCATTTTGAACACTGAAATATACAATTAAATTTATTTTTCTTTAGCACGTTGATTTAACTGTCCACTGAGTGTTTGCCTTTTAGCTACTGAGAAATGAATTTACCTGTGCTATGCCATGTATTTTTATATTTTCAAATGACTCGACTACTTGTTTATAATACTGAAAATAGATAATTAAATGCTGTTGCAATCGCGTTCGCTTCATGTCTGTCGCACACCTTAATTAGTCCTCGAGCATGAATCACGCGAGCAAAAGTTAACCGTGCAATAAACATTCAACTTAAACGCTCACTCAATAGTTTCCACAGCTAACCAGGCACACATATGACAGCACGGTGTTTTACTGCACACCCGCAAATCCTCAAGAGCTGATAAAGCCTCGCTTATCACGACAGACCCTCCTGGCAGAAAGCACGGGGGTAAACGACGCGCAGTTATTCGCACTGCTTTACGGCAGCTGCTCTCATTCCGCGCATTCCAGGCGTCTGACGTAATGCGCGACTCGTTTCAAGGCGCGGCGCAATTGTTCAATTTATTAACCACTAATCGCTCTTCGATGAGCTTCAACTCTGTTATTCGAGTCCTAAAAAGCACACATTAATTTCTACGCGTACCCAGCCCTCGCGGCCGCCGCGAAACCGACACAAAAAAAGCGGCGGGACTTTACGGGCGCGAGAGAAAGTAGTGCAGTGGATTAATACGCTCCCGGTCACCTTTCCTCTGGTATTCCGGGCGGATGTGACGCAGCAGCCAGGAGCGTGACCCGAGGAACCTCAAACATGCGTCAATCCCGAAAAAACAAACTCCACCAAATATCGGATTATTATCGCAAACCGTAATTTCTACACCGAACTCTATTCATGCTATAAATCAAGGAGGTAATAAATCAGATAATCCGGCAGGTAAGCGGCGGGGAGCTTCTCAAACCGTTCTTTTTCCAGACTTTTGCTCAGGAGCGTTAGCAGCGCTAGCCAACGCGCGCTCGCAAACTCGAAATAAAGCTAAAACTCAGTCGTCTTGTTAAAAGTCGCCCGTTTCAGTCGTTTAGAAATGTTTTTGAGGACTTTGGCGTCTCGTTTGGTGAAGTGTGCGAGTCCCATCTGGATGCGTGCGGTTTTGTGGTCACTTGTTGCTCCAAAAGTTAGTCAGACATTTTTGATGTTTGTTTATATTTCGTAAAAGCTAAAAAACCGATGGGTTTCTAACATCGACTTGGGAATTAAGTACTTCGATGTACTTTTGTATAATAAAATGCAGTTTATTTACGGACACGAGGGCCTTAAGCCTAAATCACGGTTCTTCTGTTATTGTTTTGTTTAGTCAGATTTGTTCGACGTCAATTATAGTCATAGTGGGTTGTTATTATTTTATTTATAATAAATGTTCTTTTTTTTTAAATACCATAATTACATAAAAAAATGTGGTATGTGTAACATGCTGTTAATAATTTGACATTTGTGTGGTTCATTATACTTTTGTGATTATTTTGTGATTAGTTTTCCGCTTTCTTGTGCACGCGTTGTCTGCGACGTGCTTCTAAAATAGATTTTAATAACTTTATATAGCAGAAAATTTCAAGAAATGGTCCGGAATTGATATTGAGTGGTGACTAAAGTTGTTTATTACGCGCAAATGGTGCTAAAATCACATTTATTAATATGAAAATAAGCATCCTTTATATATAAAATCTAAATGTATGCTATTTTAAATTGGTATACTGTATTATTTGAAATATATTTCTCTTTTAAGCAATATTAAGCGTTTGTTCGTATAGAATAATTGTATTTTAATGCAATTTTCGTATTATTTTATATTTATATTTTATTTATTCCAACATTTTATATATATATATATATGTTTATTTTTTATTATATTATTATTATTTTATTTTTTATGTATTTGCATTACATTTTTAATTTATTAGATTTCTTTTCTTTTTTTTTGCTTTAGATCACAGTACTAGTAACTAATATCTAGTATATTGTTTAAACATCAGATGCTTATTGTATCGGTCATACTACTAAGTGACCTAAAAAATAACAAAAAGCGTTTTTTCGTCCTCTGTACGAACTGATAACCTCTTTGTATTGCTGCAAAAAAAAAAAGCATGATTAATTTGCTCGTTATTTGCTTGTTATCTAGATAAGTAACGATACGAGCGCTCGTATCTGTGAATGTCATCAGCGCTAATCTGTTTCGCTGTGGTTTGTCTTTATCTAGGGACTCATGTGTTTGTCTTGCGGAGCCCTGTTTAATCCAGCACCCCTCCATGGATTAAGCGCAGAGAAAAGCTGAATCCAATCGTTCTGCTCGAGGAGGGTCGCGGCACCGGTGCAACATGCCCCTTCCGTTCGGATTAAAGCTCAAGAGAACCAGGAGATACACGGTGTCCAGCAAAAGCTGCCTGGTGACCCGCATACAGCTGCTCAACGGCGAATACGTGGAGTTCACGCTTTCGGTGGAAAGCACGGGCCAGGAATGTCTGGAGGCAGTCGCGCAGAGACTCGAGTTACGCGAGGTGGGATCGCCGTCGTTTTGGGTTTAATCTGGTGGAAATCACCTTAGCGCTGCATGGGCGCGCGTTTATTTTAGCTCGCCGGTGCCGTCTGGAGCCTCGGCTATTCTAGGAGCGCTACCGAAATGCTGTCAAACACCCTAAATGCATGCGTGCCAAGAATTCGGCCTGGACTCCGTGTGCTTCATTTGCATGCAGTCAGCTGCTCTTGAGAAGCCTGAATCAGATTATCGTGTTAGTATGCCACCCGTCTCTGGTTATAGATCGCCGGGTCTTTTCCGCCTTTATTTTCTTTACCGACCCGCAATGTTGGTGGATGCCAAATAGCTGTAATTAAAAAGTTTGCCAAATTTGGCACTTTTTGCGGTTTTAGTTACAGTCCGTTGCTTTTATTTTGCGTTTTTAGATATTTCAGTGACTTAGTGAGTCGTTAAAACTGCAGTGTATTAAAAAAAGCTATTTGAAAAATGTTGATTATAATAGTTATAGATGACCTGGACGAGTATCATATCATGTTTAGCATCAAGATTAAATCTTTATGAATGTATATTTTAATGCCTATTCAGTTATCCGTCTTGCATTTCGATACGGACTTTTAATGCTAACGCAAGCAGCGTGTGACTAAATGAGCCTATAAAAGAATTAGAAATAAAATGGTTTAGCTGTATAGGATGCTGAAATGTGAAGTTTTTAGATTTTGCCTGGTAGTAAGCACACCGTTTTTCCTTTTTATACTCAACCTAGTTGATAAATACGATTGAAGCGCAAGAATGTAGATTTACGTTTCTGTAATGTAAAATATTTGTATGGTAAAGTACGGATATATATGCATCTGATTTAGTGAGTCATAATAGCAGTGCGTAATAATTATATTTAACAAACAAAATATGGAACGGTTTTAGATGGCGTGTCTCATTTGTACTATATATATATATATATATATATATATATATATATATATATATATATATATATTGTTCTCTATTTTGACGCTGGATGATTGCAAATAAAAATATTGCAAATAAAATATTTGCATATGTATATGATTGCAAAAAAAAAAAAAATATATATATATATATATATATATATATATATATATATATATATATATATTATTATATTTATTTTTTTTTATTTATTTTTTTGTTCTCTATTTTGACGCTGGATGATTGCAAAAACATTTCACTGCATGTCGTACCATAAATATATAAAAAAGAAAAATGTGTGTGTGTATGTGTGTATGTATATATATATATATATATATATATAGAAAAAATATATATATAAAAAGACAAATATATATAAAGTAATATATAAAGTGTAAAGTAGCTGTTGTGAATGTCCAGTGTAGAGGAAAGTGACAAGTATCTGGGGAAAGAGGGGTGAACATGAGAGTCCCGGTAATTAGGTGAAGTATGATATATATTCCACGCATGCAGTTGTATGAATCATAAGAGCTGCACATGTATTTTTAAGTATTTTATTGAGCTAGCATTTATATTTGTTCCGTTTTTTTTCCACTTGTGTTAATCAACGATCACGAAACCTCTAAATATTCCTCGAATGCGGTATCTCAATTAGACCGGGCCCATAAAAACAGCAGGCGTAAGTGTGTAAAGGTGTTACTACTTTTGGCGTTTAGCTGCGGATGTTTTCTTGAGAGTACGCCCGCTCTCCACTTCCAGGAGTCTCCCGGCCTGTCGTTTCTCACGAGTGAAATTCTGCTCATTCCCCAGATAACGTATTTCAGCCTCTGGTACTACAACAAACAGAACCAGCAGAGATGGATTGATTTGGAGAAGCCGCTGAAGAAACAGCTGGACAAGTACGGGCTGGAGCCCACCGTTTACTTTGGGGTGGTGTTCTACGTGTCGTCTGTTACCCAGTTACAACAAGAGATAACCAGGTTAAGGCCGAGCGTATGTTGAGAATGATAACGGCGGTGCAATTAGAGCACCTTTACTCACTTCCTGTTTTCCGCGCAGATATCAGTATTATCTGCAGCTGAAGAAAGACGTTCTGGAAGGGAAGATCCCGTGCTCCATTGAGCAAGCCATTCATCTGGCCAGCTTGGCGGTGCAAGGTATTTCTTGAATGTTACGTTCTGGGAATGTACAGAGATATGTCGCAGGTTTAATTCCAGATGATCGTTATCCTTAATATTTTGTCTTTTTGATTTTAGTACTTTCTCCAGTTGGTTCCACTCCATTGGTAATTAAAGGGATAGTTCACCAAAAAAAAAATATATATATAATATGTTTATATATAATATAGTAATATAAATATTTAAATTTTATATATATATATATATATATATATATATATATATATATATATATATATATATATATATATATATATATATATATATATATATATATATATATATATACACACGTGTGGGTCAAAGATGAAAAGAGTTTACCCATAAAAACAAAAACTTGCATAATATGGACTTAAATTTTATTTTTTAAATTTTATTTATTTATTTTTTTCAAATAAAAACTAATTTTTCCCAATTACTACATTTACTCGCTCAGCTTAACAATCTTTTCAGGCATGTTTACAACAAAAATCGTATAATTTATTGTACGCTTTAAAAGGTTATTTACTTTCACCCCAAATAATAATTAGTTGTAATTTTCCATTTTTAAAATGTGTATATGTATAACAGAGAGATATATAGATATAAGAAAAATTTTTCATTTATATATTAAATATATTTATATATATAATATAATTTATACTAATATAAATTATTAAATATTTT
This sequence comes from Puntigrus tetrazona, assembly GCF_018831695.1. Taxonomy (NCBI): domain Eukaryota; kingdom Metazoa; phylum Chordata; class Actinopteri; order Cypriniformes; family Cyprinidae; genus Puntigrus; species Puntigrus tetrazona. The sequence continues at coordinate 658,504 of NW_025048156.1, forward strand.
CAAAATATATGCTTTGAATGAGTCTTTAATATATAGATAATAAACATACACCGTACACACACATTATTTAAATGAAAACCTTTTTATAAGTCTAAAATATATATTTTGGTATTTTATGCTAAATGCTATAATATAATATAAATATATAAAAATAAATATTTAATATATTAAAACATTTTTTTTTTTTTTTGAAGGTTGTTGTTTAAAAGTCTATTAAAAACTGCCTGTGCAATTTTAACAACATTGTGTATAATATAAATTAAATACTGTTGAATATAAATCAGTTGTTAATTTGACCTGATCTTCAATATTTTATTTTTGAATAAATTAAAGCGTGATTTTATTTCGGCCACTGTTTAAATTTATTTAAAAAAATAAATAAATAAATTACAAATCACTTCATGCTGTAATCTACCATCTGGTGAATCTAATGAATTTATTCGTTATGAATTGATACAGACTAAATCATTGAATCAAACGGAATAGCATTACAAGCTTGTGAACTGAAATTGAATGAAATCATGAAACCAGGACAAAAAAAAGTGTCGCATTCAGGTCTTGGTTCGATGACGTCCTTCCCCTCCTCTCTCAGATCTCTAACATTATGTGGAAGGTGTTTTGAGACGGCGGTTATAAGTTGATGTTGCAAGAGAACGTTTGCTTTAACATTCTTAAGATAACGTTCAGCCAGCGTCTGGTTCACGGGTTCACATACTCCATCATGAAGGTGCGGTTTTGTATTTCTACGACCCGCAAGTCTCGAAAATCAGAGCATCATTTATCAAGCTCTTCTGCCAGGCTCGAGAATCTCGTACGCTTGCTGGCAGAGATATATCTGGAAGCACCGGTTGCTGGAGCGCTGTTAGCACAGCAGAGGAGTCGCTCGCCGTCGCTGCCTGATCAAAAACACATTTCCAGTATCTGGAAGTCCTTTGTCTCCGCCTGGTTTGTGTCATTTCGATGAGGCCGGGCGTTCAGCTGAAGTTATTTTCGTGCACCGGCATTGCTGTGCGTAACGCTATGGTAATGTTTCGGATCGTCGGCATAGCTGTGAACATTTCTAACGGCCTGATTAGACACGCCGTTAATGTTGAGCTACTACGGTTACAAAGGCTAAATCGATTCCTTCCAGAACAAAACGCCTCTCAGCTTTTCTAAATTTAGGCGCGCGAGCTCTATAAATAATGTTGTAAGTTTCACAGGGGTGTCATCTCACGTTTTTTGCTTTTTAAACCCGACTCCTAAAAACATGCGTTAACATTTTACAAAACAAAAAATAAACAATTTGTAAAATAAGTAAAATGTAAATAAATGCATCGCATAATAAAATAAACAATTTGTACAGAAAAGATAAGTTTGTAAAATGCAATAATATTGTATATAAAATTTTATAAATAATAATTTGTGAAATGCAATCAAATAAGTGTATAATATTTAAAATAAGCGATTTGTAATTTTTTTTTTAATAATTATTAAAATTGTCATGCAAAGTCATGT